>NC_083724.1:80256134-80557364 GCF_028564815.1 Eubalaena glacialis | reverse complement strand
AAAAGAAATAAAAGGAATACAAATCAGAAAAGAAGAATAAAGATGTCACCGTTTGCCGATGACATGTTACTATACATAGAGAATCCTAAAGATGCCACCAGAAAACTACTAGAGCTAATCAATGAATTTGGTAAAGTAGCAGGATACAAAATTAATGCACAGAAATTTCTTTCATTCCTCTACACTAATGATGAAAAATCTGAAAGAGAAATTAAGGAAACACTCCCATTTACCACTGCAGCAAAAAGAATAAAATACCTAGGTATAAACCTACCTAAGGAGACAAAAGACCTATATGCAGAAAACTATAATACACTGATGAAAGAAATTAAAGATTACACAAACAGATGGAGAGATATACCACATTTTTGGATTGGAAGAATCAACATTGTGAAAATGACTCTACTACCCAAAGCAATCTACAAATTCAATGCAATCCCTATCAAACTACCAATGGCATTTTTCACAGAACTAGAACAAAAAATTTCACAATTTCTATGGAAACACAAAAGACCCCGAATAGCCAAAGCAATCTTGAGAAAGAAAAATGGAGCTGGAGGAATCAGGCTCCCTGACTTCAGACTATACTACAAAGCTACAGTAATCTAGACAGTATGGTACTGGCACAAAAGCAGAAATATAGATCAACGGAACAGGATAGAAAGCCCAGAGGTAAAACCACGCACATATGGTCACCTTATCTTTGATAAAGGAAGCAAGAATATACAATGGAGAAAAGACAGCCTCTTCAATAAGTGGTGCTGGGAAAACTGGACAGCTACATGTAAAAGAATGAAATTAGAACATTCCCTAACACCATACCCAAAAATAAACTCAAAATGGATTAAAGACCTAAATGTAAGGCCAGACACTATAAAACTCTTAGAGGAAAACATAGGCAGAACCCTCTCTGACATAAATCACAAGAAGATCTTTTTTGACCCACCTCCTAGAGAAATGGAAATAAAATGAAAAATAAACAAATGGGACCTAATGAAACTTAAAAGCATTTGCACAGCAAAGGAAACCATAAACAAGACGAAAAGACAGCCTTCAGAATGGGAGAAAATATTTCCACCGAAGCAACTGACAAACATTAATCTCCAAAATATACAAGCAGCTCATGCAGCTCAATATTAAAAAAAAAAAAACAACCCAATCCAAAAATGGGCAGAAGACCTAAATAGATATTTCTCCAAAGAAGATATACAGATTGCTAACAAACACATGAAAGGATACTCAACATCACTAATCATCAGAGAAATGCAAATCAAAACTGCAATGAGGTATCACCTCACACTGGTCAGAATGGCCATCATCAAAAAATCTACAAACAGTAAATGCTGGAGAGGGTGTGGAGAAAAGGGAACCCTCTTGCATTGTTAGTGGAAATGTAAATTAACATAGCCACTGTTGAGAACAGTATGGAGGTTCCTTAAAAAACTAAAAATAGAACTACCACATGACCCAGTAATCCCACTACTGGGCATATACCCTGAGAAAACCATAATTCAAAGAGTCATGTACCAGAGTCTTCATTGCAACACTATTTACAAAAGCCAGGACATGGAAGCAACCTGAGTGTTCATCAACAGGTGAATGGATAAAGAAGACGTAGCACATATATACAATGGAATATTACTCAGCCATAAAAAGAAATGAAATTGAGTGATTTGTAGTGAGGTGGATGGACCTAGAGTCTGTCATACAGAGTGAAGTAAGTCAGAAAGAGAAGAACAAATACCGTATGCTAACACATATATGTCGAATCTAAAAAAAAAAAAAAAAAAGAGGTTCTGAAGAACCTAGGGGCAGGATAGGAATAAAGATGCAGACGTAAAGAATGGACATGAGGACACAGGCAGGGGGAAGGGTAAGCTGGGACGATGTGAGAGAGTGGCATGGACATATATACAGTACCAAATGTAAAATAGATAGCTAGTGGGAAGCAGCTACATAGCACAGGGAGATCAGCTCTGTGCTTTGTGACCACTTAGACGGCTGGGATAAGGAGGGTGGGAGGGAGATGCAAGAGGGAGGGGATATGGGGATATATGCATACGTATAGCTGATTCACTTTGTTATACAGCAGAAAATAACAGAACACTGTAAAACAATTATACTCCAGTAAAGATGTTAAAAAATATATATATATAATTTATCCTCAATCTATATTAAAATTTCCCAATAGTCTCTGAAACCTCATTTTATATATATGTTTATTTTAGGGTTAGTAGCTATACAAGGTTCATGCCTTGCATTTGATTGTTAATTCACTTAGTTCTCTTTTATCTAGAAATATCAAGATGCGGCTGTTTTTCTTGAATAATCATTTTCCAATGCTGCAAGCTTTTGTTTAATTTCCAGAGTTCATAAAAAGATGATTTTGACAATTGTTCTCATTGCTTTTATGTAGGAGATAATTTTTGGAGACAATTACTCATCATTTCTACTGACCTCATTCTTCCTTAATATTTTTGCTTTCTTATTTTCCAATGTGATTCTTTCAAAACTTCTCAAACAAAAGCACATTCTGTTTCCCTTTACTGTTAGCTAATGTGATACTTCAGTGATAAAAAAAATGGAATCCGGAGATACAAACTTACCTACATATGTAATTACGTTACCACCCACCCTTCCTTTCCAATGGAAAGCATGGTCCCTCTCCTACTAAGTCCAATCCATTCACCTGTGCCATAAATCACATCTCCTCTTTCATACTCTCAGGCTTCATTCTTTCAAATTTCTCCTATCTTTTGAATTATCATGTTTCCCTTCTTTACTCTATCATGACCAGAAAGATACAACTTACTTTATCATAATATATTCTCTACTGAAAAATTTCCTCTGTTGACCACCTGTTTTCCTACTCTTAACTGTGTCCCTACTATTAATTGAACTATTTCTCTGCTCACTTTTTTGCTCAATGTTCACAAATATGTTATCCTTTACTCTCCCCATTTTCTTAACTCCAGTTTCTAAGAAAGGACCATTTCATAGCTTAACAGTGAGCTGTGACAGCCTCTGGGGCAAACACTGGGTCTGAGAGGTCTTGGGTGAAGAGAGGCTAGCTGAATTATTGTTTAACCCAGGGACAAGTGGTACCGATTCATGTCTGGAATATCCAAATGCAACAATAATTTAACATATCAATCATCCTTGCCCGCATAATCCCTTAGTTAGATGAAATAAAAAGAAGTGATGCATAGTGATGCATAGAATCTCTGAATACAATAATACCCTGTCCTAATACCATCCTGAGTCCATGCTCAAACAGGTTTTAAGTGGAATAACTGGGCAGACCTAGCAGTAGTGACTGACAGCTGCAGCTAAAGATCTTAGGTTTGGGTTATCTAGAATTGTGCCCCGTGCCCAAACTTCTTAAAGTAAAATGCAATCACAGGTCAATTCAACTATTCCTAATATTTTTACCTTAGCTGTGAGACTTAAGAAAGACCCTCTATTCTCTAAGGAAAACATATAATATTATTATCCAATCATCATTATTCTTATCTACACCATTACCAGTATACATTGAAAGAATACAAATTATACAGAGAAGCAAGAATCTGGAACCTATATTTAAGCAAAATTTATTCAACAGAAACAAAATCAGAGATGACCTGGATATTAGATGTAGCAAACAACTTTACAATAGTTATTATTAATATGTTCAAAGTATTACAGGAAAATATAGAAAAATGAGTTAACAAATATGGAAATATAAACCAAAAAACAGAAACCATAGAAGTTCTAGATCTGAAAAATATAGAATAACTGAAATCTAAAACTTTGGAAGGTTTGGCAGAAGAATGACTACTACTGGAGAAATAATTAGTGTGAAGATAGGTCAAATGAATGCCCAAAAATGAGGCAAAGAGAGAACAAAAATACCTAAACAACCCTGAATTGAATCAGTGATTCTAGGGCAGTATCAAGCAGTCTAACATATGTGTAGTTTGAATCTCAAAATGAGAAGAGAGAATAGGGCAAAAAATACATTAGAAATACTGGCCAAAATGTACTCAATTTGATGAAAACCTTAATCCACAAATCTAAGAACCACAAATCACAAACAGAATAAATGTTCAGAAAACCACACCTAGGTACATTACTGCCAAACTACAGTATACTAAAAGTAGAGGGGTAGTTTCTAACACTCTCCCAGGTTAGTGGTTACATATTCTATGCAGGGAAACAGCAATAAGAATAACAATTGAATTTTTATCTAACAATGCAAGCTAGAAAACAAAGTGCTCTCCATTATGAGAGAGCTAACTATGAGGAATAAATTAAGCCAAGGTGAAGGAAAACTTTCAAGTTATACTTAAGGATTATAAGTAATGCTGTGGATAATGTCACAGGACGTAAGTAAGCCACAGGAACAAGTGGCGGGTTGGGTCAGAAGCAAAGAGGTACAGATACAATAACGAGATTGAGAACAGATGAACAAAGGATGGTGTGAAGGCACCCAGAATACAGACTTACACATATACAAATGATTTTTGACAAGGCACCAATATAATTCAATGGGGAAAGAGAAACCTTTTCAACAGCTGGCCCTGGACCAACTGAATATCTTTATGGGATAAATTGAATTATGACTTACACCTCACATTATACATAAAATTACAATACAAAAATTAAAGGTAGATTACAGATCTTGTTGTAAAGGCTAAATTTAAAAGTTCATAGAGGAAAACAGCAACTGCAACGTGAATGAGGATTCACATTTCTTAGAATGCATAAAGCATTGAACTGCACTTCAACAAAGTTAAAAACTTTTACTCATCAAAATACACAGTAAGTGACAAGCAAACCGCAGACTGGGTAATCAGATTCTCAGGACATATATTCTCCGAATGAATAATACTTACATTATGTAAAGAACTCTTATAAATCAATAACAAAAAGGACAGTAACTCAGTAAAAAAAATGGGCAAAAGGCTTTCTCAGGTACTTCATAAAAGAGAATGTACAAATATGTAATAAACATATGGAAAGAGTCTTAACATTATCACTTATCAGGGAAATGCATATTAAATGACAATAAGATGCCATTACTCACTCACTAAAGTGGTTAATATTAAAAAGACTTAATCAAGTATTGGGGTTGATGGGGAACAACCATATCTCATGTATTGCTGGGAGGAATGTATAAAGGTACAACCTCTGTGAAAAAGCATTTGTAGTCTCTTACACAGTTAAACATACCCCTATCTTATAATCTAAGAATTCCATTCCTGGTATTAAAAGATATGATGCACAAAATGACATGTACAAAATATTGGTCATACTCTATCTATTATGGCAAAAAACTGGGAACTTCCCTATGTCTATCAACTAAAGACTGAGTAAACAGTGATATAATCATAGAATGTCATTATATTCAGCATTTGACAGGAACAAATAAAAAGGAACCTATACATGCAACAGCATGGATGAATTGCAAAACAAAACAAAGCAAAACAAAAAAACCTGCTTCAACCCTCCTCCTTGATTAGATTTCCAGCTTTCATGAAGCAAAAGAATTAGATAGTAGATTACCTTGTATTTTACTGCAAACTTTTCTGATATTTTTCTATCAGATATATTTGTTACCAACTATTTTTCTGCCATGTTGAATTGCAAATATGAGACATGCAAACTCTGCTTGTTACTACAAAAAACAAAAACAAAACTTTTTTTTTTTAATTTATTTTATTTATTTATTTATTTATTTTTGGCTGTGTTGGGTCTTCGTTTCTGTGCGAGGGCTTTCTCTAATTGCGGCAAGCGGGGGCCACTCTTCATCGCAGTGCGTGGGCCTCTCACTATCGCGGCCTCGCTTGTTGTGGAGCACAGGCTCCAGACGCGCAGGCTCAGTAAGTGTGGCTCACGGGCCTAGTTGCTCCGCGGCATGTGGGATCCTCCAGACCAGGGCTTGAACCCGTGTCCCCTGCATTGGCAGGCAGACTCTCAACCACTGCGCCACCAGGGAAGCCCAAAACTCTGTTTTTTAATTATATTGTTTGGTGATGAGGAAGTGATGTTTTAATCATTTTACCTCTTAATAATTTATAGTCAGTTTGGTTACATTTTAGGAAATTAGATGGAGGTTTGGGGTAATAATACAGTGCAATATAATTTTTTTTCTTCAATATAATGGAAATAAGCTCCAAGTTTGTATTTTCTGTAAGAATGTTTGATTATTATAAGCAATTTACTGATGCTAAGCAGGAGATGCCTGTATTTGATTTCACCTTTATTTGTCCCTATTTGATCCCATTAAGTGTCTCTATGAAGTCTCTGTGGGAGAGACATGAATAGGAGATAATGCCACAGAAATCCAAGTAACAGATTAAAACATATATGTAGATATGTTATAGATGTAGACATAGATATATGCCTGTCATTTTCCTCAAATACCAAAGCAGAGGTTTCTTCTGAACTGGAGCATGTAAACACACAGGGTTTCCCTTTCACCTTTCTTAGCTACACAGCATCACGGTCATGCCATACCATGGTTTGCACTGTGAGCCTTGAGATAAGACACGCCAAGAAAGCTGACCTGGCTTCCTCCATACCTGAGAGCTGGCCTTAGACTGATTACTTTTCCAGCAGCCTAAAGAAAAAAGAGAAAGTGAGCACGACTGTGATTTTTTATTTCATTCTCCATCTCGCATTATGCACAGCTACCTAGACCAAGATAGTTCATCAGGACAGATTATACAGGGAGTGCTGTGTGATACTACAACACATAATGGGATGCTGATATTTATATAATGCAAACCAATTTTACAGAAGGTAAGTTAAACCCATTTCCACAGAGAAGCTCAACAAACAAACGAACAAAAAAACCCTTTCATTTTAAACATATTTTAAAGTTCTACAAAATGTAATAAATATGTCAAATGACTTTTAAAATATCTTCTCCCCAGTTTCAAGGAGTATTTTTTAAACATTTCCTCAAGGTCTTTGGTCTGCTATGCTTTATATATTGACTGATTTTTATATGATACCATAAGCCTTAAGTTGACGTGTGAACTATAGTCTTAAATTCATCAGTACTTTCACTCGGGAACCTTGCCAATTGTCTTTTGTGCCTGGAGTCTATGTCACAGGGTATTGTGTTGTCTTTTGTTAAATGGAGAAATGCATCTCTTACAAAATGCTTGTATGTTGTAGACAAAAGTAGGATAAACTGCCTTTAAAAATGTTCAAGTTTCTATTTCCTCCAAGATTGTTTAAAATAGTTTTTGTTTATTTAATTTGTTTTTAAAGTATAAGCATAAATGCTACCATTACCTTTTCAGGTGTTATAATTTTTATTTAATGATGACAGCATAATCAAGATTTTAAAATTATCCTCCAAAATCTACGCTCTTGCTTATTTCCTCAAAAGGTAGGAATAATACTAATTTTCAGAAATGTATGAGCAAGATATAAATATAAAAAATATTTCCAGGAGTCTAATTTTATAAAGGAGAAAAAATCATAACCCTGATGATATGTTTGATGAAGAAAAAAATAGTAAAAATTGGAATCAGAGCATTACTTCACTGTGAGTGAATGTGTGTGTGTGTTTGGAAGTAAACAGATGTTACCAACCCTGTGATTATCACTTGTCTGTCTGCTTCTTAAAAATAGAACATTTGCAATATTCTTGTTCTTAAGTCAGATCTTTTCAGAGAAAAGATCAAATGGAACAGAAAGAAATTTTGAACTTGGATCTGATCCTGATCCATTTAATCTTGAGCTCAGCTACCCAGCAGCACTTTTCCCTTAAACCTGATTATCAGTAGGAAAACACTTCTTGTCAAACTACAAAGAAAATCTTTCTAAATCCAGACTCCTATGAGATCCTCTTGTTTTTAGTAAGTCAGAGAACTGGTATGATATATTTGTTTGATGTAGGATAGAGGTGATTTTTGTTGCTGTATTTGTTCATGTTGTGTTTATTCTCTGGAAAACAGAAGTTCCTAAATCAGTCTATGAATCTCATAATGGTTTTAGATAAGCTCCATGGAGGCTTTTATTTCAAAGAGCCTCACATTGGGTAAATAAAAATACTCTGTTCTTCATATAGAATCATTTCACAATGTTTTTCTAGCAACAGTGAAAAGTTTGTGAGGATCCATGTATCTCTGGGCCACTATCCTTCTTACAAACCATGCTTATTTGCAAAACAGCTGGAGTCTCAGGCTACAGTCAACTGCATTGGAATAGTCTGGAACACCAGAAGATAGCTCTTGCCCTTTCTGACAGCCTGAGAGGGGAGCCTCACATATGAATCTTTCAGGACAAAAGCAAGTCTTATGACCAACCTGGGGTCTAAGCCCATAACCAGTTTTCAATCTCTGTTAAATGATCTGCATTGCAAAATAGTTTATTGAAGTACTAAAAAATGACCAAAAAAATCAATATTTTAATTAGTTTTAGTTGAGACAACACTGGTATCCTGTTTATGACATGGGCTATTGCATCTAGACTCTTGGACCTTTGTTTATTGCCTGCAACAAGAAGGGGTGCAATTAAATTCTGCTCCTAAAATTCCTTGTCTTCCTCCCCATGTGATTATGAGCATACATATTTCTTTTCCCCAGCCAAGTTCTCAAAGGATTTAAATGAAAAATAGTGGTGCCGTGTTACACCTATGTGATCTTCACAATAGCTGAAGATGAATAGAGCTTTTCCCACTTTATCAAAGGGAGAACTGTGTGTTTTTTAAGTACCTGATTTTTAAGTAGTGTACTTGATTGATGTTCTTGAATTGATACTTTCAGAGCCTTGCTAGAAACCGGGGTGCATATACATCTGAGAGGAGCTCATCAGTCCACCAGCTCCTGCAATGTGAAGCTTTCCATTTTTAGATAGAAAATGTCTGTCCTGAACCTTTGTTTTTTTCATCCCCACAGTGGATCATTTGCACCATTCCTAGAAATATCATCTCACCTAGCATCTTTTCATTAAATGAGGGAGTGAATTTGTCAGTGTTCTCATAGAAGGCTATATTTATATTTATCAGGGGTAGCTTTTACATATTACTGGCTCCCTGCAGTACTGGGAAGGCCATGGAGAGCTGTCAGTCATCTGTGCCTCTTGCCTATTGAATTCAAACAGCTCAGAAATGGCATTGGCCCAGCCTAGAAACCAAGCATCACAGAGCAGTTCATCTCCTTTGTAAGGGTCAAGTCATGCTGATGTTTTCTTAGGTTGTGATTTATTACTAGCTGAAAACCAGTAGGCTATAAAAAGAAAAAAGACATTTATTTGTCATTATTAGATGAATTTTCATGTAAAGACAGTTGTCACTGTATTTTCACATTTAATCTCTATGCATTTATTTGTCTTGGACAAATTCAGTACTTACTACTTTTTGGTTTAAGGAGAGGAGACTTTGTAATGCTGAGATTCAGTCTGTGTTTGCTAGTTTTACTGATGACTCCTGATTTACTCATTTGATGCACATTTTGCTAATCAACCATGAGAAAGTTGCAGCCAAGTTCAAGTTATCATAAGTATTTGAGATAATCATATAATTCTATTTTGTTTTCTCTCTCTGTGTTATGATATCAAAAGTCAGTTTTTGATAAAATTTGCTCCTATGAAATTCCATGAATACACTGAACAAAGGCTATGTGTTCTTTTGACCTTATAAAATCCAATAAAGTCCTTTAAAATATATTAAAACGATAGGTTCTTCACAATCAAGGAGTAGATTCCTCATAAACTCAGATCTTCTTTCCTATTTATTGGTTCACTGTATGTGTCATTCAGCAGGAATGTGCTAAGTGACATGGGTAAGACATGTTCAACACCCTTTAGGAGTTTATTGTGTTACGTAATCTAAAATTTTCATGAATTTAATCTCAATCTCCATAAACTTCTTGAATTAACTTCTGCGCCAAGGGAGAAGATACTGGGAAATGTACGAATTGATGTCTCATAAAGGAGACATAAACTTGTGGGAAAAGTAATGGTATTGGAATAAAAAAGACAGGATTTATTGCAAATCAAAACTGCAATGAGGTATCACCTCACACTGGTCAGAATGGCCATCGTTAAAAAGTAAAGTCTACAAGTAACAAATGCTGGAGAGGGTGTGGAGAAAAAGGAACACTTCTATACTGCTGGTGGGAATGTAAATTGGTACAGCCACTGTGGAGAACAGTGTGGAGTTTCCTTAAAAAAACTAAAATTAGAGTTGCTGTATGATCCAGCAATCCCACTCCTGGGCATATATACTGGGAAATATGAAAAATTCTAATTTGAAAGGATACATGTACCCCAAAGTTCATAGCAGCACTATTTACAATTGCCAAGACATGGAAGCAACCTAAATGTCCATCATCAGATGAATGGATAAAGAAGATGTGGTACATATATACAATGGAATATTACTAAGCCATAAAAAGAATGAAATAATGCCATTTGCAGCAACATGGATGGACCTAGAGATTATCATACTAAGTGAAGCAAGTCAGAGAAAGACAAATACCATATGATATCACTTATATGTAGAATCTAAAATATGATCAAATGAAGTTACTTACAAAACAGAAACAGACTCACAGGCATAGAAAACAAACTTACAGTTACCAAAGGGGGAAGGGAATGGGGGAAGGGATACATTAGGCATTTGGGATTAGCAGATACAAACTACTATATATAAAATAGATAAACAGCAAGGTCCTACTATATAGCACAGGGAACTATATTTAATATCCTGTAATAAATCATAATGAAAAAGAATATGTGCATATGTATAACTGAATCACTTTGCTGTACAACAGAAACTAACACAACATTGTAAATCAATGATATTTCCATAAAAGAAAGAAAGACAGGCTTTCTGACTGGCACTTCCCCTGCAACCAATGACTTTAGGTGAGTCACTAGAATCTCTAGATTATGATGTCCTCAATTTTGAACAATGGGAAGAGCTTATTTAATTTTTGGAAGGGTTTAAAGTGATATAGAGGGTCAAAACATTTGGCATGTATTTTGCCTTTAATAAAATTAGTGGAAATCATAATTGGATACCATACTTGCCACATAATTCTAAAGAGAAGAGAAGCCAAGAACTTGGTTCTAAAAAGAAACCAAGAACTTGCCTCTCAGTCAAGGCAACTTTTAAGCTATTTTTACCCCCTTTTCTATTGTTCTAGTGGCTGCTGAACTAATTCCTGACAAGGTTGATTTATAAATTCCTTTTTTTTTGTTTCTTTGTTCATTTTCAGATAGACTAAAAAAGAGCAACAGAAAAATGTAATTACCAGGAAAGGAGGAAAAAAAATTGGAGTTTGGTAAAGCAAAGGAACTCTACACAATTTATTTCTGTGATTCAAAGCCAAAACAGTGTTTCACACATCGTCAGTTCACAATTAAATTTTGTTAAACTGAAAACAGACAAAAACTCTTGATGCCTCTACTTTAATAGGTATAGTGGTTTAAAAAAGTCTTTATTTTCTGGACAAATGGAAAAACTTCAGGAATCATAGTTGATAATCAAATGTCAAAGTGCTCTAAATAACTTCTATTTGTTCTGCTACTTTTAAATAACACAGGAAGGAAAACAAGATTCAGAGAAATAATGTTTAAGTGGAACAAAAAAAGCACAGGACTCATCTGAAAGTTGACACATTTCCCATAATGTTCACTATAGTGATAGGTAATTATTTTGAGCTAACATTATGGATACTAGAAAATACAATATGATGTTGGTAAAATACATAAAATACAATAACAATGCTAATAATTATAATAATTATAACATTTCTGGAGTTAACCCATGGTTATGTATCAGGTACTGTTCAGTATATTTCCATATATTATTTATCCTCATGAATACTGCAATAAACAACATGTGTTGTTCTTTTCCATTAAAGGTGAGGAGACTAAAGTACATGGAGGTTGAGTAATTGGCCCAAAGTTATGCTGCTCTTACATAGGAGAACTAGAATTTGAACCCAGGCAGTCTGACTCCAGGATATATAACTGTAATCATTATGTTGCAAAAATGTGGAAGCAGTAGAATGTTCTTATGTTTGTCTTAGAGTTTGCATCTAATTTTAGAAAAGACAATAAGGAAATTGACAAATATCCTTATTAATGGTTGATCCAAATTAATTTCAGCTACTCACCACAAGATAAACTTCACCATCGTTGTACACACCCCCAACCCCATACACACACTTCAAACAACTTGATCCACACTACCTTAGCATTCGGAAACATTTTTAACATATCTGTTTATGCTTAAAAAATAAGGTCCCTGCTCAAACCATTTTTATTGTCAACAGAAAAAAACATAAGCCTTCTGGTAATAATAACATTGCCTAGTTAACTTTTGTGTTAATCATACACTGGCTGCACTCTGAGCTTTTCTACAACAAACTTTATACCATAAAATTCTACCCCTAGAAGCTCTTAAATACTTAAGAGGGACGTTTGAACGAGGAGCTTAAGTGATGTCTAATGAAATGAATATGTATTTATGTTCTCCCATCTTCCCATTTAAGGTAACTTACATCAAAATGTCCATTACAGAAACTGCATTCCTATATTAATCTCACTATTTATTAAATGTGTTACTTTAGCTTAGATTCTAAATAGTTTATGTCTAAATTCCATCATTTTAAAAAGGAACTTAATTATCATCTTTGCCGTGTTATTGGTAGAACAAGTAACTTTGAAATGTATAATGTTTAGCTGAGTATGTGGTACACTAGAAGTGCTCAATAAGCATTGATGACAATAAGGCTGGTACTTTAGGAGAAGATAGAAATGTTTTTCAAGAAAGATATTCTAAAATGAACAAGGTATTTTAGCTGGGGTCTATCAAGCAAGACATCTTATAAAGGAAAAGAGCAATACAGTTGGAGTGAGAAAATCTAGACTCTTTTCCTGGCTTTCGAGTGACCTTGGAAAGGTCTTTTACAGATTATGAACCTGCACACTGCAGAAGGATTCTGGTGCTGGCTAGCTCCCTGACACCCTCTCTCTCCATTCTCCATGTCCTCACTACCCTTCAGCTGACTTAAAAAAAAAAAAAGCTTTATTAAGGTATAATTAATACAAGAAAAACTACACATATTTAGTTGGGTGACTTTTGTCTGTTCTGAAACCTATTTAGTACTTTACTCTTTAGAGCATTTACCTGGAAAAATCCCCTAAACCTACCCACCCAGATCTTCCTCTTGACTTCTTCTCTCCATTCAAGTTCTCATCTTAAATAGCACCTTTTCATGGGAAGTCTTCACTGGCTACCCTTTATAAACCTGACTCAGCCCCCAATCTTATTGGCTTCTTAACAATCATTATTATCTGAAATTATCTTATGCATCACTTTGTTTACATGCTGTTGTCTGTTTATCCCTGATAGAATGATGTCTCTGTGAAAGCACAGGCCTTGTCCACCTTTTTCAATGCATTATATCTGACACAAAGTAGATTCTCAATAAATATAGGTTGAATAGAAAAAAAAAAGGAAACACTACCCTATCATTCTGAGACAGTTATTACAAGGACAAATAAGATAACAGACATGAACACATCTCCTGAACTGTAAGGTACATTACAAATTACTGTTATAAGCCAGATCTTAACATGTTTATGTGACTTGCCCCAAGTTATAAGAGCTATTATGTAAAGCTAGAATCTGAACCCAGACAGTCTGACTCAAAGACCTATAATCGTAATCACTTAGCGGAAGTTCATGTGCAACTACAGAAACTAGGCAAGATAATGATGGCCAACCACTTCAAACAAAATCATTCTTTCTTCATTAGCTCAAAGACATTTCAGCCTATCAGGACTTCCAGTAGGGTCCAACATGAGCTGGGAAGCTTTGTAACTCATTTTAACAACTTGGTATGGAGTATTTAACTTTTTGTTAATATCTAAGCTCTCTTGGATTGCCGAAGGCTGGTTGGGATCATTAAAGTGAACAGTTCTTCCCTTTTTAACTTCCTTTGCCATGACTAAGGACACGTCAAGTAAGGACTCATTGGTGAAAAGAGAAGCAGGGAACTAGCTGCATGAAGCCTATAACTTTCAACCCACTTTTCCATGACCTCCAGAGAGAAATGTGGCTATATCGAGTCTGATTTCAGTATGAAAACATATTTGCCTGGCGTGAACTCTCTTGGGATTTAATTCACAGCTGTTGGAAAGAAAATGACTTAAGCGAAGCCATATGTGCTTATTTTATAATTGTTTCAGGCACTGCTTGACAAAATTCAGGGTTTTTTAACCTTAAAATATTTTTTTTATATAACTAGCTTATATGGGTACCAGTGCTAGAGCCTTTTTCATGATATAAGCAGGACATTAAGTGAGTATGACTTTTTCCTTTTCTTCTGTCA
This sequence comes from Eubalaena glacialis, assembly GCF_028564815.1. Classification (NCBI taxonomy): domain Eukaryota; kingdom Metazoa; phylum Chordata; class Mammalia; order Artiodactyla; family Balaenidae; genus Eubalaena; species Eubalaena glacialis. The sequence continues at coordinate 80,543,016 of NC_083724.1, read as the reverse complement.
ACGTCATTTTATGCTCATTTGGTTGTCTCTGTAGTTCTTATATAATGTTGAGTAAGTATTTCTCTTAGACTTAGAGCAAACTTATATTTTGGTTTCTTCATCAGTTGCTTTATACAGTTTGCCAGGGAGCTATAGCTCTGAATTACTAATATTCCATCTAGAAAATAATGATGATCTATTAGGGGAGTTAAACACTAACAACATTCAAAGGTTTACTTTTGGTCAAATATGTTAGCTAATGAAATAAGAACTGCATTATAAGAAAATTCTGATAAATATCTTCAAAAATGAAAGATTCAGGTCTTAGGTAACAACTTTGCTCATTTTTTAAGAGGAGTACTGGCAAAGTAGAAAAACATCAGAATGCTGAGAGGGCTTAAAAGTATATCATATAGCACTAAGGAAACAGGATGTTTAAAGTAGAACAGAGGAGATTACAAAAAGACTTATTATTGCTATCAAATATTGGAAGAAACATGAACTGAAGTGCCATGGGAACATGTATTGCTAATAACACCTTCTTTGAACCACTCTTTGGAGAGCAAGTGTTGTGTTAGTAGGTGGTGAGTTTTCCATAATTGGAAACATTTAAGTGTGAGATAGAAGACTGCTTACTGGAGATGTTACAGGTAAAAACTGATTTTTCAGATTGACACATAAACTTTAGAATTTTTTCAAGTCCTATGCATTTGAGGAATGAATAATTATTCTCAGGATCAGAGCCCTAGATGTATAACTAGTTCTCTCACAGACCTTTGGGGGTTATTGGCCACATGACTTAAGCACAGTTTCATTATGTTTAGTAACTCTTTCATGTACATGCAAGCACTCAGATGGGACTGTACTTTGGAGTTAGTTTCTTGAAAATTTTAAGTTTTCCTCAATTACCTCAGACCAGCCAGGGCTGACAGTATCCAGCAGGCTGCCCCAAACCAGTGCTAGGACCTGTGTGAGTCCTACCTTCTAAGCCACTTCTGGATAATCTGTGAACTCTACCTCCATGCAAGAGGTTGACCAGATGCCCCAATAAGCTCCAGAACTGACACGTATATAGTATCTAAGGGTCCCATCCTTGAGTCCAAGCCTGGCAAGTTGATTGCTCCCACTGACCAGCATGGCATTTCTTTCCACAGATTGCATGAGATTGGGCTTTCCAAACAGTGCTAACATGCTGATTTTGAGTGATCTTTGCTCATGTTAGACACAGAGTGAGTTCAGGATTACCAATACTCCACTGTCAAATGTTGGACTTAAGCCGTGTGTGTGGCTTCATGTGTAAGTTCTCATACATCTGTGTACCAAGCTTGATGAAGCCTCTAGTGTACAGCAACTGAAAGCAGCATGGCAAGCAGCAGGGAACCTTTACCTTATGCACTTCCTGTCACTGGCACTCATGGTGGTCACCTATACATTCTCTGTGACGTATTCTCTGATAGTGGCAGAACCTATTTCTTCCAAGGACTTTCATGATTTTTGCTCCTCAAAGACAATGAGACCTTTCATTCGATGTCTTCTCTGCATCCGATCAATGCAGTGACATTGTGCTTCCCTAGGTCAGTCGCAAGCCACCCTGGATAAAGAACAGACATTCCTTGTGTGAATGAAACCACCTGTTACTCTGCCCATGGACTCTTTTTCTATCCTTCCACTGTTGGTTGAGTGTGAAAAGCAGGGGTATGGCCAATATTGAAATAAATTACCTTCTAAGAAAGCAGTGGTCAAGACCTAAAGAGTTCAAGAAGATACATTATTGGGAGATGTGTTTTTCTATGTTTACACTGTATAAATTTCTGAATGGTAAATTTAACATGACCATACAATGAACTACTGTTTAAATTTTTCTGGTTAATCTGGATAACTCTTGCATTCATTATCATGGTCAATAATGCAGAGTAATAACCTTTGAGAGATTCGATGGAAGTCAGTATTCATGGGTAACACAATGGATAACCCAGAATTATGAGAAATGAGGTAATTAGCATTAAATACATGGTAGTAGGGAACTTCAGGGACAAGAAGTTCCATGCTATTTCAATACAAACTGGTCTGTAAAGCCATGGCATTGTGAGTAATAATTTGCTACATTTTTCTCAAGTTGAGAGATGTGAAATTAGCCAAGAACAGTATATGTCACAATATAGAACATGAAAGAGAATTTATAGGATTGAAGAGAAAGAGGTGGTGCTTGGGCAGTAGGTAGAATCATCATGTCCACTGACCGGACAGTAATAAAAATGTGAGGAACTCTTCTCCACTCATTTTTCTACATTTTTGTCAATAAATTACTACTCTTAGGGTTCCTTGAATCTTCTAATAAATCTTTAATTGAATTGTTTATCTAGATGGGCACCTTACAAAATATTTGCTCAGGGCCCCACATACCCTAGCCGTGGCACTGCTCATCTATTTTAGAAATTGTCCTATATTCTATAAAAAGTTCCTTTTAACTCTAAAAGGCATGATTTTATATTACCATTTTATTATCTATTCCATAAATATATTTGTGCATCATTTTTAGCAAACTTAATAAGAATAAGCAAGCTTAAATAGAATAAGCTTGATGTACAAATAAGGTGAAATATTGTATGATGGGCAAGACCGAAAAACTGGATCAGATTTGAGTACTGGTGAAAATAACAGTTGGGTCTTTTCTGAGTCTATTAATTAATGATTTTATAATTCAGTAACAAACAAGTTATACAAAGAATTTCTGTATAAATTCAAGATCACAGTTAAGTGATAGCACAAGTGGAAGTGACTTCTAAGTTTTTGATTAGTTCCCCATGGTTAAGTTTGAGAATTCACTGAGCATATAGAATCTGTTTACCATGTTAGGTGACCCCATGATCCTGGGAGAGCTTATTTTTATACACTTTAACCTAGAGTCTGGGGAGGGAAGAATGTCTTTGCTGAAGGGCTTTCCTCACTACCATAACCATGGCCAGACAGTCAGTTGATTTATTGGTGCACAATTCAACCCACTGGGTGGTTCCTCAGGCAGGTCTGGCTATAGCCTACCCTGTAGATGGTGACTCTTCCACTACACAGGTCCCTTTCATTTGCGTATGTGTCCAATATAAGTGCCCCTTAAATTAAAAAACAAACAAACCCAAGAACAATTAAAATATCAAGGTATATGTCAAAATTAAAACTGCCCAACTTTTTAGGGATTCCTAACACATGAAACAAGTTAGCCCCACACCTTCATCAGGGACTGATGGGTTTGATTAGTATTTAATGTGAGGACTCCTGATACTATAATGTTTTTATCCTTGAAACATTGAGCATAATGTGATTCAAGGGCAGAAGTGGCCGTAAGTGTTGTCATTAAGTCTAGAGCAGGAGCTGGGGAACTGTGAGATATTTGTAGGAGGAAAGTTAATAAAGTAGCTTCAAAGATACAACAAAACTTATATGCCAGCTTTCATACTGAAATGGGAGGAACCAGAGATTCAGAGATTGCACAGCATAGTGGATGCATATGTGTTTTGGTGTCAGACAACTTGACTTTAAAACTCATTTGTTTTTTACTAGTGTCATATTGAGCAGAACTGCTGCGTATGTTTGTGCAGGTTGTATACTGCCCAGGTTCTCTCAGCCAGTAAGATTCAGCCAATGATCTACTTGCCAGGAGATTCTCAGAGCTGCTTCTACCTGGAAGTAAGGAAGCTTTTTTCTCATTCCCACAAAGGTGTTTTGTGTCCTGAGGATGCTAGTTAACATCTCTGAGACTCAGTTTCTTCATCTTAAACATGTACATAATACTACTATATTTACCTTGCGGGGTTGTTGCGACGATTACAGAGAATGTATGTGGAGAGCCTCCCACGATACAGGCACCTAATTAGCGCCTGTTAGAGTAATAGGACTATTGTTTGTGCTCAGCTCTGTGTATGTATGGAAAATTATATGCATCGTATGATGTATTCTGGGGGATTATGAGTTATCTGTGGAAAAGATAATGTGCACATGAACCATATTGAGTAGGAGAGGGTCAGGGTGGCCAAGAGAATAAAGTTTCATGGCAGAGGCTGGGGCATTTTACTGTGTAATTTACAAATTATATCTCCTTAAAGAAATGTTTTTAAAAAGTCTTTTGTTTTGGAAAAATGTAGATTCTTCATGACTAGTAATAGTCAAAGTATCCTTGAAAAGAAGCCTGAGATGAAATATATCAACATGTTAATAGCATAGAAGGAGCACAGTGAGTGGACTAGAATTAATAGAGTTCTTGATTTAGACCCTTCCTCTGCTGTTTATCAGCTTCATGCTCTTTAGCAAGTTATTCTCTGAGCTCCTGTTTCCTCAGTAAAAGTAGACAATATAATAGAACCTATCTTAACACTTTTGCTGTGAGAATTAACTGAGATCATGAATTAAATAACTATAAACTATGAATAGTATCATTATCATCACTGAGCAGGAGCACCAAAGGTAACTGACTTCATCCATTTCTGAATTTTCAGTTTTTCTGTAGTGAGCATGACTTACATTTATAACAGAAAAATATAAACTTAAGTATAAAAACATTCCAGTAAAAGGAAAACTGTGATTGTATGTAAGAAAGAAGATACGTTTCATAATCAAAAGCAATGAAACTTTCTCTGGGTATATCAAATGGAGTAGAGAGAAGTGCTTTCTTATGCATACCTTTTTTCAAGTGGAGACTTCTATGGAGCCATCTTCCAGTAGATTACAAATCATAAATATTAGACTTTCATAACCCATCTACATAATAATTTGTAAAAGTTTTACACAAAAACAATTCTTTCTAAGGTGTTTGAAGTAATGCTTTCATAATTAGAATAAAAAATAAAGCAATAGGGATTCTCAACCTAAATTTTCCTTTACCCAAAGGAAAATGTTGATGATGAAAAGTAGAATGGGAATTTTCTTGTTCCATTTCTTCATAAAGCATTTTTTTCAATCAACAAATTAACATTCTAATAAGAAATATAAAGTTGGTCTTTATCCCCATTTTGGGCACAGAGCTCTTAAAACTCTTGGAATTTCCTAACTGATGACAGCGATAAAGGTATTTTTTGTTATGTTAATACAGTGACTTAGAAGATTTCCAAAAGTCAGATATCTACTGCTTTGAAAAAAAATTGTCTTCTTTGGTGTGATAAGGAAAGTGCTTTAGCTTATATTTGTTAGCAGAAGATTTTGCCTCTTAGTATATTTTGGTGAGAAGAAGTTTTTAGAGCAATTAATAATGCATTAACTGACACGTTATCATTGCTTTTTTTAAATCAAATGTCTCACCACACCACTTTGTAATTTTACTCTCAGCCATCTGCCAAGCTAGGTACTTTAACCACGTTTTGTTTTACATATGTGGCCTACTTTGAAAGTTTCAACATTTTTCTGGCTTTGTTTTCAACAGACACCAAATTCAAATAACTGAATGTGTGAATGTTCCACATTTTTATACAAATATAAGCATCACAGAAAATATACATACTATTATTACTTGAGAAATATTTCTTGTTAAGCTGTATTTAGTTAAGTGCTTACTTTGATAAAGTAATCTGAATATTTCTCTTTTGGTTAAAAGAATACTTCTGATGGCTGGAAAAGAAAAAGCCTTTAAGATTTTCCTTGACTTTTGGTTATTCTCAGACTTAGTGAAAAAATTTTTTCTGTACCCATTGCTGGTAGACCAGTCCCACAGATATGGCTTCAGGCAATGAAGAAGATAAAGTTCTAGTTCTTCATGTCCGCATGGTAGACATGAATGGAATAATCCATATTAAATGGATTGTATATGTGACAAAGAAAGCTTCCTAACATTTACTGAGCACGGTAGTAGGCTGAAAAATGCCCCCAGTCCACCAAAGATATGACCATGTCCTAATCCCTGGAGGCTGTAAATGTTACCTCATTTGGCAAAAGGGTCTTTTCAGATATGATTAAGAATCTTGAGGGACTTCCCTGGTGGCGCAGTGGTTAAGAATCCATCTACCAATGCGGGGGACATGGATTTGAGTCCTGGTCCGGGAAGATCCCACATGCTGCGGAGCAACTAAGCCCATGCACCACAACTACTGAGCCTGCGCTCTAGAGCCTGTGAGCCACAACTATTGAGCCCACGTGCCACAATTACTGAAGCCCACGCACCTAGAGCCTGTGCTCCGCAACAAGAGAAGCCACTGCAATGAGAAGCCTGCGCACTGCAATGAAGAGTAGCCCCCGCTTGCCCCAACTAGAGAAAGCCCGTGCGCAGCAACAAAGACCCAATGCAGCCAAAAATAAATAAATAAATTATTAAAAAATGAATCTTGAGATGAGGAGATCATCCTGGATTATCTGGGTGGACCTTAAATGCTATCAAAAGTGTCATAAGAGAGAGAAAGGAGAAGACTCACATACAAGAGAAGGCTTTGTGAAGATAAAAGCAGAGATTAGAGTGATGTGGATGCCAGCAAAAGAAGGTTGGGAACCACCAGAAGCTGGAAGAGACAAGGAACATATTCTTGATTTTGGCCCATTGAAAATGTTGAACTTTTGGCCTCCAGAAATGTGAGAAAATAAACTTCTCTTGTTTTAAGCCACAAAGTTTGTGGTAATATGTTAAGCAGCCACAGGAAACTAATACAGCAACCTACTATGTTCAAGGCCTAAATACGTGGTAGGTGTTTTTGTTATGTTATCCTACTTATTCTTCAGGATTATCTATAGTTTTGATGCCAAAAGCTCAGCCTCTGTGCACCAGTGCCAAATTGAATCTCGGAGACAAAGTTTTGGGTGAAGTAGAAGAGAATAGCTTTATTGCTTTGCCAGAGAAAGGGAGACACAGCAGGCTCCTGCCTTGAAAAAGTGTATGTCCCAACCAGGGAGGATTTGATGAGTTTTATAGCAATAGTTCAAGGGTGGGGTTGCTGACAAGATTATGGTGTGTGCAGGGCCTGTATTCTTCTAATCTGGTCTCAGGTAGTCTTCTTGATGAGCTTCGCTAGTTCCTTTAATGTAGCCTCAGGTGGTCTTTCTCTGGTATGAAGAATGTTGACATCTTAAAGAGTTTAAAGGCATTGTTATATGTATCCCTTGAGGTGGAACCAGGACCCTGCCCCAAGGCTGCAGTATGGTTTCTTGGCTGCTCTTCCCTTGTCTTTGCATCCCTTCCCTTCCTGGATTAGCAACTGTTTGAATCTGCCCTTTGGAACTCAGGGAAGTTCATGGAAGCCAGAGTCTGTTTCCTACAAGAAAACAGGGGACAGAAAGGCTTTTGTGCCCAGGAACCCCATGGGGTCCTGCTTGGTTTCAGTTTGAGAAAGATTATATTTATCTTAATTGTACAGAGGAGGAAAAAGAGTGAATTTACCCAATGTCCCACAACTGCAGTGCATCAGGGTCAAGATGCAAGAGTTTCTCTAAGTGGTCCCAAAATTTATGGTGCATTTACCTACTCATGTGTGCTCACTAATATATTATTCCTTTAAATATCACCCCAAACACTGGTGGCCTCTCATTTAAAGGTTTCTTTGGTAGTAATGAAAAGAAGAGACAACCAGTGTCTTAGATAAAGCTTTCATAGGTACTTGCTATGAAAAGAATAGTCACCATATATCTCTAGTATTTTTCTACTCTTTTTTCATCATAATCGTTATTTTCACACAAACCTGGCTAGCTAAAGATAGACCTGTTAGGTAGACTTTCAAATTGGTTTTGATCCCCAGAGTCTTGACAGCTGGAGTTTCTCTTCATGAAAATCTTAGCTTTGCTCATAAGACAGAGTTTGAGAAAGCCTGTTATTCAAGGAAATGATAGATTTTCATTTATGTTACCTAAGAAAAGAATAAAATCGGGGTGAGAGTGTTAAGCAATGTACACACATTAAATGTATTCATTATAAAGTGACTACATGTATGCATTTATGACTCAGATGGTTTCCTGTTTTAATTTAAATTGACAGAAAAATGTACTGTTTCTTTTCCCCATCTTGTTTTATTTCACTTGTAACATGCTAACAAAACACATTCTAGCTTAAATCTGATTTTGTTATTCATATCATATAAAATTAGGTGTACAGGTGACCAAGGTTGTTGGTAAATTATAAATCAGTCCTCAAACTGCATTCTCCTTGTTCGCTGGTCTACCTTCCTGCCTTTAGATTCAGTCTTGCTCTAGTTCTTAGGTCAGAATGGATTGTAGGGAGCAAGTACTATGTTTTGTGATCTAAAGAGTAATCTTTAGCAAAATCAGATAGAATCAATAGGTGGGATACACCCAGTATAGGTAACTGCAGCAATGACCACAGAAGTTCTTTCATTGTAGATATTATCCAAAATATTCATTGGAATACAATGAACCCATTCAAAGGAATGTAAAGAAAATGATTTTTATTATGTAAAATTTGTTTTGTATGGTTTTATTCACATGAACATAAATTTTTCCATGAGTTCATGGCTCATTGTTATTCAAGACACAGTGATTCTCCTTAACCTATTAGGTTGAGTCATAATCCTTGCTCTGGATGAGGCTGGACCTCCATTTTTCTTGGGCTGCATCCACTGAACTGACCCTTCTTTCCTGAGTCCTGTGAAGTCTGATCACATGTCATTTGCTATTGGGATATTGTTTCCTCATTTCATGACTTGAATTATGATTTCAGTTAGTCCTTTTATGTAGATTCTCTACACGTTCAAGGTTCACTGTGTGTTCAGCCTTTGGAGTGATTTGGCTGATCTCCTTACGCTGTACACAAAGCTGGTGCCTTCTCTGCTGGGTAAGTCAGGAATGTCTTTTGTTAGTCTGCTTGGCTTGGCAGCTTTCTCTCTATCTGGAGCACCCTGGCCTGCTCCATCAGTATCCTGTGCTCTGCTGTGGCAATAACAATTATAGAGTATTTTCCTCTTGGCAGAAAGAGTTACTTTTTAACTAAAAATGGATTCTACCATGAAAACTGCCATGACACTTGCTGACAACATCACTTTGGCGGCAATATCTTTTTATCTATGAGGTTAATTTCTATACAGTAAAATACACATATCTTAAGTTCACAGTTTGACAAATGTTGACATCAAGGTATAGAATATTTTTATCCCCTAATATAGGTCCCTCATGCCCTTTTCTATCAACCCATCCCCTTCCCCAGGCAATTACTATTCTAATTTTATCACGTTGATTAGTGTTGCCTGAGTGTGAACTTCATATAAATAGAATCATACATCATACATTATTAATACCTCATATATGCATCATGAATCTTTTGTGCCCGGCTTATTTTGCTCAACGTCATGTTTTGGACATTTATCCATATGTTTACACTCATCAATACTTGATTTTTATTAACGGATGAATGGTCTTCTATTCCATGAATATACTATAATGTATCATCTGTCAATTCTGCTATTGATAGATCTTTGGACTCTTTTCAGTTTGGGGCTATTCTGAATAAAATTAGTTTGAAAATTCTTGCACAGGAATATACCTAAAAATGGAATTGCTGAGTTACAGAGCAGGTGTTTCTTTAACTTAATTAGAAATTGCAACATCAGTATTTTAAGGGCAGTTGTTAATATATTTTATGGCCACTCTGGACAGGCAATAAAAGTTCAAACCCCTGTAATAACACAAAATCAACAAATTGACTTTTATTTCTAAGTTTTTGAAATTGAATATTTCACTCATTTATTTATTTGATAAACTTTTAGCACATCATTGACTGGGGGATTTTTGCAGAAACTAACGCCTGTGGCCGTAATACGTCTCCGGTCAAAAATGTGTTGATTGAGAAAGAAAAGCAGGATTGTCATATGCGTAACCCTAGAAACTCAGGTTGCCTCGTAACAGATGGACCACAAGCAAGGATGCTTTTCTTAATGGGAGGAATTGCACCCAAGCTTACCTTCAGATGGGTGCAACTCCCTTCCTCTCTCTAGCATATGCGTTCTCAATTGTGGTGACATCACCCCTAAGGGGGAGTAAATTGGTTCTTGAGAGGGTGGGTGGTGAAAAAAACTTATCCTTTTAAAGTATACAGCAGAGATATGCATACAGAACATAGAATTATAGTATATCTGTGGTATTTCTGTATATTATATACAGGTATCTATAAAAGGCTCCCTATAGGGGGAAACAATGGAAAAAAATGGTTCAGGAATATTGATTTAGTAGCTTAAATACGATTTCTCAGACAACTCCTTGCATTGGTATTTATATTTAGATTCTCTAGTGCCTAGGTTCTTTCCTTTTATACCTCACTTCCAAGGCTATTCACAAACTTGCACTATAAGAAGGTATATAACAGAGGACAGGGACCTTCCCTGGAGCACCATTGCATGGTATCACCTCCAGCCTCATCTAGTTCTCACCTGGTTTCTCTGTGTCATGATGAGAGAACTTTGATGAAATATATGTCTATATTTGATAACCTGGGGGTTTATACGTTTTCCCTACAAAGGGTGGTAAAGGGTGGTCTTAACCAGTGCCATGAGACCTGGTGTTATTAGCCTTTACCCACCTTGTCAAAATGTCTAAGTTGTATTCTATCTTGTATTCCATGTAAAACAATCCAAACTAATTTGCTTGTTTGTAAAAATCTTCTTTGCCAAGAACCTGTTGAGAAATCCAGTCTTGTTCATGTCAATTCTTTCCCTAAAACTAGTAGTCTGACCCCTGATCCCAAGTCCAGTGCTTCTGGTCATGGTTCTTCTTGAGCATACCTAAAGAGACCTTCTATTTTGCTGTCTGGGCATACAGGCCTTTCCTGCTTTGCTGTACTGACTTAGAATATTGAGATTCTTTGATACTTCATGTCATTCCCCATTTTCAAATATTTACCTTAAGAAAGAACAGAGATTTCTGTGCCTTTCACAACAAGCCATGCCAACACAAATTGACTTCCCTTGACACCAAATATGTAAGTCTAGCACCATGTCCCCATTTTTCTCCAGCCTACTCTGTCTTGCTGCAAATACACTGCAATGTCTAGTAGTCAATTCCTCAATTCTGACAAGAGTAACTCTATGAAAATGGAAGAAACTGCTTTAATCCCTCTTTATCTTATCTGTGGCAGATAACCTGGTTGAGAAATTTGCTCTGGTACCTTTCCATGGGTTTATCAAGAAAGAATGACAGGTATTCTTTTCCTTTTTCCCTAGGGACTCTTTTTCCCTTATTCTCATTGAATAGATAATAGGCTTAGGGAAATAAATGCTGGACTGTCTGAGACTGGTTGAATTCTAGGTTTTGAAAAAAAGAGAGACGTGACTCTGAGAACATATCTATTCCCTAAATCTTGTAAATTGGGTGCTTTGAGGTTTGAAACAAACCTGCACTCCCCACTTCCACTCTGACCCAGAGGTGGTAGGAGCGTTTAAAGGAATATTTGGATTATTGGAGACTGAAATTTAAGTTGTAGAACCTTGGGAATCACAACAATGAAAAAGCTGGGATTTGCCCAGAGCATCAGCACTGGAATGGCTTTGAATGGTCCATGCAGCCTCAGACAGTGAACATCTTTGTGGAGACCATGACATAGAGATCTGTGGTCTTTTTTCAAGCTTTCCAAAGTTATTAAGTATGGAATCCTGCATGACTGTACGGAAGGGAAAGGGTCTCCTGCAAAATGACTGACTGAATTTCTCATTTAACATTCAAGGAGAGGACAGAGGTAAGGAAGTCCAAAGCCAAGTTGAACTCGATTTGGAACATGGGGAGAGAGAGTTCATGCACTCAGGTGTTGAGAATCAAATTTATACTTATTTTACATTTAACAGTACTGCCTCTGTTAGATTATTTTTTTAATTAATTAATTAATTTATTTATGGCTGTGTTGGGTCTTCATTTCTGTGCGAGGGCCTTCTCTAGTTGTGGCAAGCGGGGGCCACTCTTCATCGCGGTGCGCGGGCCTCTCACTATCGCGGCCTCTCTTGTTGCGGAGCACAGGCTCCAGACGCGCAGGCTCAGCAGTTGTGGCCCACGGGCCCAGTTGCTCCGCGGCATGTGGGATCTTCCCAGACCAGGGCTCGAACCCGTGTCCCCTGCATTGGCAGGCAGACTCCCAACCACTGTGCCACCAGGGAAGCCCCTCTGTTAGATTTTGACCATATGCTTTTAAATAGACCATCCATCTCAAATTTGTATCACTTTATCTTTTTTATTTTTCTTCATGGCATTTAATACTATCTGATGTAATAGTATGTTTGTTCACTGCTTTTCTCTCTACTAGTTTTAAGCTCCATAAAGGATGAAGGTTTGTCTTTCTTGTTCGCTGCTCTATACCCCATACTTGAAATATGCCTGGCATATAGTAGGCACTCAATAAATATTTAATGATTGAATGAATAGTATTCAGAAGCTCTCATGGTAAGTAGGAAGAGATAGTGAAGAAGTCAAAATATTTAATCTTAAAATATTGACAAGATGCAGCTCTCTATGAAATAAAAAGGATTTCCTGGATTTCTTAAAAATAGTGCTACATCATCATTTTGTATTTTGCTTTAATACTCTCCAGTTTATTTAATACCTTTGATTTCCTTTTATGGCTTATTTTTGTTCAGAAGATGATCCCCCTGGAGTGTATCAGCAATTGGGGAGGTGTATGATTTTATTAGCTTACTTTATTTCTTTGACAGTCTTAGACTTCCAGTCAGTCTGAGTGATCTTATGTCCCTCTTTGCATATTGCTAATATACCTTGCTATTTTTTAATATAGCTTAAAATGCATATTTTGTATTCTCCCTGTTTCTGATTTTCCAAAGTAATAATAGATCATTTTTATATGGTAGATGTTTAATATTTTTTGCCTCTATAGTCTATGTGGTATATTTACATTGATATCAGCATGGAATTTTTAAGGTACTTTGAAGCATAGAATTCATGTTAAAGGGATTAAGACAACTCTCTTTGTTTATCTAGAGTCAAAAAATAAATGTGAGGTGGGGGAAAAATTGTGAGAATTTAAGAGAAGGAGAGTCCAACCTATCTGGAGCCAAATTCCAACATATTCTTACCAGCAGTGTGTACAGTCTGAAGAAAAGAGAAAATTATTGAGCTATAGGACTTTTCTTTACCATGAAATCTCACCAGGTCACATGTATCTCCAATAGGATAAATTTTCCTTTGTTGGTTATCTAGTGCTTAGTAACAGATCTTCCAAGTATGAATGTCTTAATCCAACTATAATAATTTGATATCTTTCACAGTTTCTCTGAATCAGGAATTTGAAGGATTTGGCTGGGAATTTTTGGCTCAGTGTCTCTCCTGAGGTTGCATGCAGCCAGATATGGGCTGGGCTGCAGCCACCTGAAAGTTTCATTAGAGCTGGAGGATCCACTTTTAGGTGATTCTGTTATAAAGCTGGCATATTGGTACTGGGTATTATGAAGAGGCTTTACTTTTCACATGGGCCTCGCTATGGGGCTGCTTGAATATCCTGACATCATGATGGGTTTTCCGCAGAGTTGAGCAATCCAAGAAAACCAAAGCAGAAATTGCAATGCCTTTTATGGCCTAGCCTTGGAAATCACACTTCTACCATGTTTCTTGGCCAGTCCAGATTCAATATGGAAAGAAACTAGATAAAAATATGAATACAAGGAGACAGTAAGTATTGGAGTCCATTTTGTGGGCTGACTTCTACAACTTTCATACTTAAAACTGTCTCTAGGCAGAATTAGAAAGAGAGAAAGCAGAAACTTATTTCCCCAGTTGTGAATGTCTACTTTATTAGTCTCTCTTAATAGCATTTTTCTGCTCTCTGAACTGCTAATCAAAATCTACAACATCCAGCCCTATGGTACCTTAGGGAGAATTCAAATGATATTCAAGTAGACATGAAGGAGACCTAAATAGAATACACTGAAAGTACTTTTTTCTTTTCTTTCTTTCTTCCTTTTTTAAATTTTATTTCTTTTTCAAATATTAAGCTTGGTAAAATTGACCTGTTCTCACTTAATATTAGAAAGGAGAAAAAAATAACAGAGCAATAATTGTACCACATTTCCTTAGTCCATTTTCTCTTCTCTCTTAAACTATCATTTTCTGGCTTCACTCTCCTCAAATCTCTAAGCCTCCTCCTCTCCTCTTACTGTCAGATGATGACCTTGCCTCTTAACTCCTTAGCAGTTAGACCCACTTTTTTTTTTTTCTTTTACCACGCTTTTATTTATTTATTTATTTTTATATTTATTTTTTTTGGCTGTGTTGGGTCTTCGTTTCTGTGCGAGGGCTTTCTCTAGTTTCGGCAAGCGGGGGCCACTCTTCATCGCGGTGCGCGGGCCTCTCACTATCGCGGCCTCTCTTGTTGGGAGCACAGGCTCCAGACGCGCAGGCTCAGTAGTTGTGGCTCACGGGCCTAGTTGCTCCGCGGCATGTGGGATCTTCCCAGACCAGGGCTCGAACCCATGTCCCCTGCATTGGCAGGCAGATTCTCAATCACTGTGCCACCAGGGAAGCCCCCTAGACCCACTTTTAAATTAACTTTCCTACACATGTGTTGTGTACTCTCCCTCACTTCTATCATTAGGAAAAAATTGTCTGTGCTTTTAGCTACTGTCGGCCCTTCCCCTCATGTACTAGAATGCATCATCTCTTAATCATGGAAACTTCTCCAGCAACTGGTTTCTTTCTTTCCTCCATTTCCAAGTTTTTCTTTTTGGGGGTTATTCCTACCAGCTTAAGAGCATCCCATTAATTTTCCCATTTTATTATTATTTTTTTACTTGACCTCACATTCATCTCCAAATGTTGCCCATTTTTCTCTTCCCTTTTAAGAAAGCTCCTCAAAAGAGTTATGTATACTTGCAATCTCCACTTCCTCCTCTCCCATTCTCTCTTGAACCAACTTCTTTTAAGCTTTTTATTCTCATGTTTCCACTGAAACAGCTCTTGTTAAAGGCCAGTAATAACCATCATATTGCTATGTTTAAAGGTCAGTTCTAAGTCCTCTTTTTACATGACTTATCAGTAACATTTGACACAACCAATCACATCCTCCTGCTTAAAATATTTTCTCCATTTGGCTCCCAGGCACACAGTATACTCTCGCATTTTCTACCTGTAACAATGGCTGCTTGTCTTCAGCTTGTGTTGTTCCTTCTTGCTCACCTATCTGATCTCTTCACAACAATATATAACAAACAATTACAGAGGCTCAAGAGTTTATAGAATTGATGTCTCTACAGAAAAAAAATCTTGAAAATTAGTATCATTTAATTGGAGAATTTAACATGCTCTCATTTCATGACACTCAAAGGAAAAAAAAAAGGGAATTCAAAATATATGGATAACACAATTATAATGCTCAAATAATACAGACGTGCTAAAAACAAGCCCTGGCTGATTGTTACTCAGGAGGACCTCCCTGCTCCCTCGCTGGGAATTAGAACTGAGTGAGTTGCCACACCCACTCTCCAAAACAGCCTTCTTTCTACTATGTATGGGATTGTTCATGGTGCTTACATACAGTCTTACTCAGAGACTTAGGATCTTGTGGCTTTGTTTACATTATTTTGTTTTTATTGTTTGTTTTTCTCTGTTAGAAGAAAATAATAGAGAAGTCAGGAAGGATTCCATTACCTCTAAGGAGAAGAGCAGCCATTTCAGCAGCCACTAGTCTGTAAAGGTTTTCCCATCTGCCTACAACACTGGATATGCACTATGGGTGTAGAAAACCAATGGAGAAAGAGATTAACAGTATGAGTAGGATCTAGCATTTTAGGTGGAATTACTGGACATCTGTGTGTTAGGACAGAAAAACTCATTACCAAAGTTTTGCATACCAATGGTTCTGGTTATAGGTAAGATGTGTGGAAATTTAAGTTTGAGTTTTCCAAGAAATTCTGGTTGTCAATAAATAGTATATACACTTTAATGTTTAGAATATATTTACTAATTAATGTTAATTCTAAGTTAGACTATGCCACTAGTAAAGAGTTGAGAAAGATTAGAAAGAAAGATAAGAATATTCTGTATAGGGAATGTGAGTATAAAAGTAAAACACTTGATCAAATAAAAATACAAGAGTTTTATAGTAGACTGATAAAGACTTGCCTTAGCAAGAATGGTAAGTGACTGTCAGCTAGTTATTTACTTTACAGCCCTCAATTAGATTTCATTGTTATTTAAAAGATGAGTAAGTACCAGTATTATATTATTAGATGAGAAACCATAATAACAGTTCTTATGAAAAACACCTTACCATTTTGCATGTAGAATGTCCATTATCTTTAGCAATGCAAATCCTCTGTGACATTCGAATTAAGTATTTGCATTAGAGTGTACTCGCTTTTTCTTCACTTTTATCCCTAATTCATAATTTTGAGCATTTTGCTTAGAACAGGATTAGGATCATTGTTATTAGGAAAACACTGTTTCCTATTTAGAGTTAATGAATTCACTAGAGATTTTTGCCCTCATGATGATTACTTGATTAGGTACACCTGGAAAATCATTAAAGGAAAGAGCCGGAACAAGAAGGATTCTTTTTCTTTTTGCTGTTCAGACATGTGCAGGCATGTCTGAGGATACTAGGGACACTCAGGCTATAGAAATCAAGCTATTTATTTAAAACATGAATCCATGACACTCACTGACACCTGTGTTCCCACAGCTGAGATCAGAATCCTACTGCATTTAAACTGAGCAGAAGCTGGGGCTAAAATAATAAGAGAATAGCTTTATTTAATAATTTAAATTGCTGATTTTAGTGATAACCACCTGTTCAGATTTTCTTATCCATAGAATGAAGAATGGTATGGGAAATTTGATCCTTCTATAGTAATATCATTGAGAATTTTCTTTGTAAGTGGGTACAGGGATCATAATCAATTGGAATATTGTTGAGATGAGGGGTGGCTAGTATGTATATCGTCTAATTTTAGTGATTAATTAAAGCCTAGAAAGATAGGAATTCAAAAGAAATGTTTTCCAAAAGCAATTAGATAAAATAAGCTAATTAACACATTTTAATTTAATTAATATTTAAATAATTTATTACATCTCTCTTAGTGGAAGACATTTTCTCAGGCATAGTAAGGCAGAGTGTTATTAAAAAATTTTACAGGCCCTGTCTCTATACTCTCATTCTGTAATTGTGGTAATTTATGCTTTGATATGTACTTTTGGTAGTCAAAAATATAATCTCTGTAAGGGTATTTTTTAATATAAATGTCATTATGCATGCTAGTCATAGTAATTTATTAGATCACCTTTGGGGATTAGTTGGGAGTACAGCATTATATTACAAGAAAATTTAGTGGGTCTGTGGTGTTGGATGTAAATCAGTGCTACTAAAAGTGAAAAGTATCCTATTATATAGAGAATGAAAAGTGGAATTCTATATTTATTTGTTTGGTCTTATTTCTCAAATGACAATAATAACTGTTGGAATTACTATTGCTTCAAATAATATGTAGAACAGGATAATATTTGTGTTAGTAAATGTTTGATTAAAATTATTTGAACTAAACTAAATATTGAAATATAGCATTATTTTGGGATTTCAGTTACTTTTGATTAGGTGAAATTGGCTAGCAATTAATATTAATGGTGGTAACTAGCTTATACCTACTGGTAAGGGTGTGGATAGTGAGTTGAAAAATAGTTCAATAAGATATTAAACTTATTTATTTATGCAATAAATTTATTAAATAATGAGGCTTTAGGAGATAGTTAATTCAGATTTTGTTTTGAGGCATCATACTTAAGGTAGGAAAGCAATTTTTAAAGTTGAAATGGATTGAGAATTTTGATGTAAAAAACTGTACATAATACCAACTACTCTTACAAGAAGTGTTAAGCCTATAGCAGCTTTCTGGGGTGCAAATGTAAAATGTAGTGCTTGATGTTAGGTTAACATTTACTTTTCAAAAAGCATTATAATAAACAAACATAATATTATGCCCATTAAACATTGTAGCAAAGTTATATGGGATAAATTAAAAGACTTAGAAGAACTATTATAAATGCTAGTGGGAAGTTTATATTGATAGAGTTATTAGGTAATTGTTATAACCCATAATCTAAGGTGTCAAAATTATTTGTTTTATTGTTAAACTACATAATTTTACTCTTACAAATCTTTTTTGAATTAATTTGTAGGCTGAGTCTGTGACTCATAGTATAAGAATAGCATTTATTTATTTATCTATTTATTTATTTACCATTTTATTTATTTACTTCATCTATAGGTTGATATCCTAAAAAGTCCAAGGTAGTGTTAGTAAAAATAAAATATGGGGTCAAACAGTAAAAATTTGATTGAGACTAGGAAACATTTTGTTGTAAATTGTAAGAGGGACGGTTCTAGATTTTCAAATACAAATTCATATGGATTTGATTTTTCTGTATATTGGTAGTAATTGTGGTAACCAGAATGTGAAATTACTAATATAGATGCTAATATTGTTAAATAGTCCTGAGTTGGTTGTACTAATTAGTACAACAAAAATAGGATCAGTATCAGTACACTGTTATATAAAGAAATAGATGATAATTAAAAGGGTCAGCTTTAGGGTCAGTGTCAAAACTGAAGTGAACAGATGTAAAGTAAAAATTTATTTGCCATATAAAACATATAATTGGGGAATGTTTTACCATTTCCGTGAAATCCATTTTTCAGAAGTAATACTGAGTCATAGACGCCATCATAATTAGTGTATGATGTTTCATAATAGGTCAAATATAAACATCTATGATGATAAATAGTGTTTGTAATATTTGTTTTCTGTGTATTTCCTTTAGACCGTGGGGGCTCCGGTGATAGATACTACAGCAGCTGGAAAGGGAAAAATGTTAAGAAATGATACTTCTAATAAATTTAGCAGTTTAGTAGTTTAATTCATGCTAATGATTAGCCTCTGTCAAATTTTGGCAGAAGGGCTGCACTTGAGTGACTGAAAGCTCAAAAATATCCTGCAATAAAATATTTCTAATACATTAAAGAGAATTATTTCATATTAAAGTTCTTTTTGTACAACTGATGTATGGGGATCTTGGAAAGTATCTTCTTAGACACTATCCCTTCATTAATAACATACTGTTAGTGCATTGTTTAATAGTCTGAGTATTAATAGAGTTAATGATTTAAAATGGAATCTTTAACAGTGCAGATAAGGCCCCCTTTAGTGGACAGGAACTTAACTTTATTACATGTGTGGCAAGTCATTAGGTATTTTCTGTAATTATAAGCTTCTTAGGGGGTGAAGATGTGATTGAATTAGGACAACTGTAAACTAAAATTTTAAGAAGTATTCGAATAATAAACATGATTGAGGCTACTGATAGGAATTTACATTATTGATGTGGATCAACTTTCAAAGTATTCTAAACGTACTGTCTCAAACACAATGTCTATGAAGTTATGGTTTTAACCACAAAATTTCAGATCCATAAATTTTTTTTGTTTTTAATAAAGACCACTTCTAGTACATGTTAATGCTTCTCACTTTACTTGTCCTGGAAAAGCAACTGTTCTTAAACCTAAAGAAGGAATAGCTCATGGATGGACCATACTTTCTGATGAGGCTAATGTTTAGATTGGCAGTTCTATGAGGATTATTACATGACTATCAATTTCTAGGAAATAAAATTCTCTGAGTTATAAGTCTGAATCAAAGTTAAGACCTTCATAGTCTATATAATCATAAATTCCATTCATTGGCATCCTTTTGTTTCTATGGTTAGGAATGGGCTATTTTTTTTCCCAATAATTAAATAATGCATAATAATGGAAGAACAGTAAGAATTAAGATAATCAAAGGTAAGATGGCTTATACTGTTTCTAATTCTTAAGCACCTGTTGTGCTTTTGTGAGCTAATATTAATATTAGATGTATAATATATGTTAAAAGATAAACTGAGGCATATTAAAAAAGATTAAGAATTTGAGCAAAAATTGATTTGAATTGGGCAGTGCCAAATCAGAAGTGGTTAGGAGTGCTTCACAACAGGAGGTCGGGGAGAGGCTTTTATAGAGAAAAGGTGGAAGCAAAGTAAGGAAATTATTGATTGGCTATAGTCTGGAGTCTAGCAGGCTGTTTCTGACTGGTTGTCTTTAGGTTTCGATTTTATAACCCTGAGGCATTAATTGATTTTTGTTTGTTTACATAGGATGTCACATTAGAGCCACATCAATCTAATGATCTCCTTGTTTAATTAATAATTCCCTCTTTGATCTCTCTGCCTCCGGTCTCTGCAGCCTCCCCTGCTTTCGGGCCTAGCAGCCTGAAGAAAAAAAAAGAAAAAGATAAAAAAAAAACAAAACCGGAAACACTTTAATATCTTAAAAAAAAAGAAAGAAAAGAAAAAGAGCGAATCCTCCTCGGAGAACCCGCGGGGAAGTCACTTTTGCACGCTTCCTGCCTGCCCGACGCCGCTGCCGCACCTGGGCGTCCGTCGGTCCCCGTCCATCAGTCCGGTCCGGTGGTGAGCCGCTCGCGCGCCCGCTTCCACGCGCCTCCGCCCGCGCCGCGTGGCAGCCCCGTGCCCGCCTCCTTCCCCCCCCACCCCCGCCGCGCGCCGGCCTCTGCGCTTCACGCGTCCGCGCTGCCCTTCGCCGGCCCGGCGTGGGAGGCGGCTGCGCGCTCTGGCCGCCTGGGGCTTGCCGAGTTGGCACGGACAAATATTTGGTTTTCCTCTTCCCGGGGCTGCTGTAATCTTAAACCGCGGAGAGCCCGAGGCCTGTATTTATAGAGAAACGCACGTTCCGGAGGCCGCCGTGGGCACCACTGGGTTTCCTCTGGAAGAATTTTTGTAATTTGGAGGACAGTCCTCGTTTTAATTTTCTTCATTTTTTGAAATTGGGAGCTTCAAGACCAGGACAGCTGAAAATTACAAACTCCCAGGGAGGGCCATATTGTTTTTGAGAGCTCTCTGTCTGCGGTTGGGCAGTCTCAGTCTCGTCCGAGCGGTCCCCGAACTCCTCTCCCGCCCTCGGAGCCGACTCCAGCTTCTCTGAGTTTCACTGCCACCTGTGAGCCACGGCACGGGCCACGGCTCGGAGCGGAGCCCCCTTTGTCCTGTGTGGTCCCTCTAAGAAGTCCTCCTGGCGGGGCTCAGGGTGCTGGGGGCTGGGGAGATGAACGCTGCGGCCAGCAGCTACCCCATGGCCTCCTGCACGTTGGTGCCCTGCGCTCGGACGTCATCGAGGCCATCCTGTACGGAAAGTTCAGTCCTGCGGGGCCTGTGCTGTCCATCCGGGTCTGCCGCGATATGATCACCTGCCGCTCCCAGGGTTATGCCTACGTCAACTTCCAGCAGCCGGCTGACGCTGAGCGGGCCTTGGATACCATGAACTTTGATATGATTAAGTTAAAGCCAATCCGTATCATGTGGTCTCAGAGGGATCCTTCTTTGAGAAAATCTGGCGTGGGAAATGTCTTCATCAAGAACCTGGACAAATCTATAGATAAGAAGGCACTTTATGATACTTTTTCTGCTTTTGGAAACATTCTGTCTTGCAAGGTAGTGTGTGAGATGAGAATGGCTCTAAGGGTTATGCCTTTGTCCACTTCGAGACCCAGGAGGCTGCCGACAAGGCCATCGAGAAGGTGAACGGCATGCTCCTCAATGACCGCAAAGTGTTTGTGGGCAGATTCAAGTCTCGAAAAGAGCGGGAAGCTGAGCTTGGATCCAAAGCCAAGGAATTCACCAATGTTTGTTTCAAAAACTTTGGGGAAGAGGTGGATGATGAGAGTCTGAAAGAGCTATTCAGCCAGTTTGGTAAGACTCTTAAGTGTCAAGGTGATGAGAGATCCCAGTGGGAAATCCAAAGGCTTTGGCTTTGTGAGTTACGAAAAACACGAGGATGCCAATAAGGCCATGGAAGAGATGAAAAGAAATCAGTGGGAAAGTCATTTTTGTCGGCTGTGCACAGAAGAAAGTGGAACGGCAGGCCGTGTTAAAGCGAAAATTTAAACAGCTGCAACAAGAGAGAATTAGTCGCTATCGGGGTGAATCTCTACATTAAGAACTTGGATGACACCATTGATGATGAGAAGTTAAGGAAAGAGTTTTCTCCTTTTGGATCAATCACCAGTGCCAAGGTGATGCCGGAGGATGGATGGAGCAAAGGGTCTGGCTTTGTCTGCTTCTCATCCCCTGAAGAGGCAGCCAAAGCAGTCACGGAGATGAACAGACGCATCGTGGGCTCCAAGCCAGTGTATGTCGCCCTGGCCCAGAGAAAGGAAGAGAGAAAGGCTCACCTGACCAACCAGTATATGCAGCGGGTGGCCGGGATGAGAGCGCTCCCCACCAATGCCATCTTAAATCAGCTCCAGCCTGCAGCTGGGGGCTACTTTGTGCCAGCAGTTCCACAGGCTCAGGGAAGACCTCCATATTACACACCTAACCAGTTAGCACAGATGAGGCCTAATCCATGCTGGCAGCAAGGTGGGAGACCTCAAGGCTTCCAAGGAATGCCAAGTGCTATACGCCAGTCTGGGCCTTGTCCAGCTCTTCGCCATCTGGCTCCAACTGGTAATGCTCCGGCCTCTCGCGACCTCCCTACTACCGCTCAGAGAGTCGGGTCTGAGTGCCTGGAACGCTTGGCTGTGGACTTTGGTGGGGCTGGTGCCGCCCAGCAAGGGCCGACTGACAGCTGCCCGTCTGGAGGTGTTCCCACAGCTGGGCAGAACCTAGCGCCTCGTGCTGCTGTTGCTGCCGCTGCTCCTCAGGCTGTTGCACCTTACAAATACGCCTCCAGTGTCCGCAGCCCTCACCCTGCCATCCGGCCCCTGCAGGCACCCCAGCCTGTGGTTCACGTGCAGGGGCAGGAGCCACTGACCGCCGCCATGCTGGCCGCAGCACCCCTAAGAACAGAAGCAGATGCTGGGTGAACGTTTGTTCCCGCTCATCCAGACGATGCACTCAAACCTGGCTGGGAAGATTACGGGGATGCTGCTGGAGATTGACATCTCGGAGCTGCGGCACATGCTGGAGTCCCCCGAGTCTCTCTGCTCCAAGGTGGATGAAGCTGTGGCGGTCCTACAAGCTCATCATGCCAAGAAAGAAGCTGCCCAGAAGGTGGGCGCTGTCGCTGCTGCTACCTCTTAGACAAGGACACACCGATTCAAAAGCCAAATAAACCTTCATGGAATTCAGCTCAAGGTTTGAAGACGTCCTAGCTTGTCCTGTGGACCTCAGCACCAAGAACCACAAATTGCAAATTTAATAGGTCATTTTGTATCAAAAGGTCAATTATGAAGTGCCTAGAATTTTTCAATTAAAAGAATATATTCTCTGGGTTCTGATATGGCCCAGACAGTGTTAACTTTTTCTTTTTCTATTGTGAGTTTTGATTTTTTCCCCCCAGAAATTGGTTTTGTTTGATGTACCTAAGTCTTGTTTCTCAATAAAGGAAAAATCTCCATTAAAAAAAAAAAATTCCCACTTTGAGTCATCCTCTAATACATGAGATATTGACCAAAAAAATTGGTATTAGTACCACTTTTATTCATCATCACAGTAAAGTTGCTCTTGTCTCATTGTAAAACTGATAGGTTATGATGTCAGATTCATAGAAGAATGGTTTTTGCTGTTCATTGTGTTGTTCACCTTGTTTCTGTTTCTCTAAACTTATTGAGACCATCTGAGGTACTGCTGATGGCTACAAACATGCATTTAAGACTTTTGAGAGAACACAGCTCAGGAGGGAGATTACAGTGATAACTATTAGGAGGATAATACCAAGATACTGAAGTATATTGCTTAGCCAGGGCCCTCATGAAACAAACCAGTTGGTATCAAATAAATCAAATAATGTTTTTACCTGGAGGATGTCAACCTCCAGGTTTTAGCCAAGTGGCTTGTTTGTTAATTTCTCATATTTGCTACAATACCAGAGGTGTTGATCCAGGTACAGAGGAGGTATTTGCTATGGCACAGACTTCTCCTTTTCAGCCAGTAAGTACTCTAAAGCAATTCTATTATCTAAAAGCACCTTAGGAAGAAAGTCTAGAGACTTTTGTTGTGTGTTAAGGAACAATGTCTTCCCATGCATTAACAGAGAGAAAAAGCAAGTAGCAAAAGGAATAAAGATTTCATATTAGAGATGAAGATATTGATTTATGATTTTGGAAGAGCTGTCCCCCTCAAGATGCCATCTGCTTCTGAAGAAAAACTGCCCTAGAAGTCAATTTTAATTTTAGATCTCCAGCTGGTGTTCAGTTCCAAGAGTCTGAAGGAGACCTTTTAAATTGGAGGAGGTGAACCCGAGGGTCAAGTCTCTGAAGTTTGGCTGTCATTTGGATAGTGAGGAGAACCTGGTATGGTCCCTTCCATGGAGTTCAAGGGAAGTCTTTGTTCTTAGTGATTCCAAATCAGAAGGGTGGGAGATCCCGCCTGCAGGCTCTGGAGGGAGGGGGGTGTCCCAGCGGGTCCCACCATGGTCACTAGAACCTGTGGAGGAGGAAAAATAATTTCCACCCTACCCTTTATTGTGAGTGCTTGGCTGAGACCCCTTTCTTCTGTGGTACCTCATAAATGGATAAGCTTATCCTCTACTGTGGCCATTGTAATTCAAGATTATCTTTGGTAAGGTTAACCTGGTTGTTCAGCCTTAAAACAAAATTTTATTCCCCTGAGGCCTCAAACTGGACCCAGTCCAGCTTAAGTCAGACACATTCTAACCTTGTACCCAGTACCGTTTCTAAGTCAGATCCACTCTGGCTCTGGACAGTTTCCAGAGCCAGTAGGGGGGAAAAAAAAAAGCTGTAAGTCTGAAAGCTCATAATGAAAAAACTGCAGAGGTAGGATCTGAGAGGGATTTACCATCACCTCCAGAGGCAACAAGACAGCAGCAAGCTCAAAGGGGCACAGCAGGTACCTTCGCCTGCTTGATCTTTGTTCTGGGGACTGTCAGCAGTCTCCTTCAGTTCCCTCTTCTGACATCAGAACCATTAAAAGATAACTGAGGCATATTAAAAATTTTAAGAATTTATTTGAGCAAAAATCTATTTGAATTGGGCAGTGCCAAACTGAAAGTGGTTAGGTACGCTCTCCTGACAGGATCTCGGGGAGAGGCTTTTATAGAGATAAGGGGGAAGCAAAGTAAGAAAACTGTTGATTGGCTATAACCTAAAGTCTACTTGGCTGTTAGTGATTGGTTATCTTTAGCATTTTGATTTTGTAACCTTGAGGCACTTATAGGCTTATATTTTGGTTTGCTTATGTAGGCTGTCATAGCATTAGAGCCACATCAGCCTAGTAACCTCCTTATTTAATTATTTTAACATATATAATACTAAAGAGCTAATTGAAATGCTATTATAAGACATGGAAATGATAACATTATTCTACAATGGAACATATACACCTTGAAAATCTGCAGTGGATATGCTAAGAGACACATTTTTTTTTCTGCAAAAAACACAATTTTAATCTATAAATTAACTTTGATAGAGTTAGGTAATATTTACCTTTGGTAATTGGTAATGGTTATAGTATCTTACTTGCTAAGAAAGCTCATAAAGGTTATGATGTTGGCTTGAAACCAATTAGATTTCATTCCTTCCTTTCTTGATATTTATGATTTTGTCTGGTGGGTTATTTGAAAACATGATGTGTTGGAAAGCATCTGTGAAGTCACTCAATGTCTGTTGCCGTAAGCTCCAGTGCTGTTTTTGTTTTAAAGTAAAACCCTCAGATTATTAATATTTTATTATCATTTCTATTAGTGGACTGATTCCATAGATGAGAGAGCGTTCACATTGTGTTAGCGTCTGCATAGGCTAATTATCACCACCGCATGTCAGAAAGGCCAAGAAAATGTTGGGGAAAGAAAATTAAATTATTGTTAATTCTAAAATAATTGTTCAGCTTTGCCTCATATAGGATGTAGCATATATCTTGAAAATAATGGGAATAAGTAAACAAAACCACCTATGTAATAAATATTGCTTCTATAGATGTGATAGAAATGAGCAACAACAAAATATGTATCTTGTAGAGCAATATATAATAATGAATTAGATAATTCCTGTTAACCTGTTCACAATAAGTAGGAAAAAAAGCCTATGGCTCAGAGTCTAGCTGGTGATCATTTATTACTTCATTCTTATAACATAGCTCGTCGGTCAAAGGCTTAACCTTTATTTGGATAATAGTAATTATGATAATAATTATAGTAGCAGAAATGAGATATGCTTGCATATCTACTTCAATACTTAGGGTATAATAGTAATGTGATATATAATAAACCCTAAAATTCCAATTGATATTGTGGCTCAGACTATTTTTATGCAACTAAAGAATTTTTTACTGAACAATATGTTACAATATGTGAAATTATTCCAAACATATGTACTTCAGGATGTGTAATCAATTAGAATGAATGTTGTAATTAAGTTAAGGTCTCCACCTCCTGTGGGATCAAAAGATTCCATTTGGTTAAGATAATCTCTGCTACAATTATAGAAAGATTTACTACTAATAAAACTGCAATAATCAATAGAAATCAAAGAAGTGGTGTCTGGTATTGTGATGTAAAAGGTGGCATTATGTTAATTAGTTGCAGTAATAAATTAATGGTGCCTAAAATTGTCGAGACCCCTATTAGATGAGGGGAGTGGATAGTTAAATCTATTGTGCCTACAGGTATTAGATTGCCAGCTAATAAAAGGGCGCATTGTTCACCCTGTTCTTGCTTTGACTTCTGCTGTTGTTGATGCAAGTAGTAAAAGGAATCATGGGAGTAATAATCCAGAGCTTATTTATTTATTAGAATGCTATATCTGATGCACCTATCATTAGTGGTGTTAATGAGTTTCAAAGTCCTCCAATCATGTTGGCATTGCTATAAAGAAAATTATTACTAAGACCTGAACAATAATAACCAATTATAAATTTAAATAATTTCTAATAAAATCCTCATTGATTAAAATCAGCCTAAATTAGTTGTCTCGATTAGTCATCTCTACTATTCTATCTAGTTTAAAAACCAAGTAGTCAATATACAGAAGTGACCACTTTGTGATTTGTTGAGAATAGTCAAGAGTAGATAAATTTATGTAAAATGGCTAATAATAAACTTTATATGGCAGATATAAGGGCAGAGGCTAATTCTTCATTTTACCAAACTGGGAGGTCTAACTTACATACTGAATTGCAAGTTCCAAGAAGCAGTTAAATAAAACCTTGTTTCGGTTTCTCCTGCCTCTCTCTACAAAAGTTAGAAGTAGATCAAAGCCAGTATTGAGGGAAGGTAGTTATCAATGTAAATGACACATATGCATATATTTGTAATTATTACATATAACAGAATAATTGCTAATGTGATCTCATGTGGAAATTTTATTACACACATAGGGCTCCGATTAGGGTACATTCTGAGCTTAACTGATTACATGGCTAAGCTTGATATGGACAAATGGTATTTTGAGATTTAACTCTGTTAGTAGATATAGTCTTAGTGTGCGCATTCAGATTGTTTATGCAAGGTCAGGACAAGAATAGTTAATAATCTATACTAGTATTGATAAAGTTAGAGGTCAGAGTTGTTCTTTGATGTATCATTTCATGACATCTGCAACTGGTTGAAGTCCATAAGGACCTACAATATTTGGTTCTTTCTGAAATTCAATGTGACCTAAATTTTTTATTGAAGCATTAAGAAGGCCAAGGTAAATAGAATAGGGAAAATTAGTAATTATAAATTAACTAGAAACTTGTTTATTAAAATTAAAATGTCGAACTCCTGAAAACAGTTTTACATTATTACTGGATTCTATCACCTAGATGAGCCCAATTCTTGACTTATTTAATATCTAGTATCTGGCTCTTTTGTGGAATGGACCTTATTGCTTAAGTCTTTTCATAATGTGAGACATCTTTGTATAAAGAGGAACCAAATGGAAGTGTTCTGATCTGAATTCAGGTCACACAGAATTTTTAATGATGGAGCAAAGGAACCTTTTAAATAGAAGTTACATTTTTAGAATGTCTGGATACAACAATAAAACAATAAACTTTAACATCAATTTGACCTCTAAAATAGGATTTTATTATTTCCATTTGAGAACTCTGTTCCATTGGTGAAAATTTTGAGTAAATTAATAATAGTTACATATTTAGAATAATTAGCCTACATTTGATCATTTGGTGGCTTTTCTATACTCTGAGGTCACCTCAACCAAAATAATTAATTCAATTTATGATTAGTTCCTTAGATAACGAATTTTCATGTTCAATTAATAAATTTAAGTTTTATGGGTTTTAGTAAGTAGAGGGAAGGTTGAATGTTTATTAAGTTACTTTAACTTCTTTTAATCTTTCTTTACTGCATATTTGTTTTAGGTTAACAGTACATTGAACAAATACGTTCAAAAATTTTTTTCTATCCTCTAGCAATAGTTTATTTATTTTGGCAAGGGACTATGCAAAAAATTATTTCCTATTACTTATATTAATTTTTTTCCTGCATATGTAGTTAATCCAATACCGTGTTAGGAGGTGGTTTTGCTTGTAGGTATTTAGCATGGTTGTGCTGGTGTGCACTTGTAATTGGTGCTGCTCTTAAGCCAGTTACAATTTTATGAGTAATTACTCTCCCAGGATGGTTTTATTCTGTTTCAAATGATCTGTACATCTTCTGATTAACGTTTAAATTTACATTAGGATTTATTCTTCTTTAGGTAAATTCAAAGTTGAACTTAAATTCTGCTTTGGATAACCAGCTATCACCTGGCTCAGGTTTTTGTTTGTTTGTTTGTTTGTTTTACCTCTACCTGTAAGTTCATCCCATTATTTTGTCACAGAGAAAAATGTTTCCATATTAATTGTTTACAAGTAGCTTGTATGTTTTCTTCCTGTGTTTTAAGTTAAAGTTCTCTGTTTATTATGTCCTAGTTAATTCATTATGCCTAAGTATAAGAGTTACTCTTTCCTTCTTTTTTTGGTTTTGAACCTTTAATGAGAAAAATTATAATATTGAGCTCAAGAGTACCATGTTTGTACGTCACTGGCTCAAGGGTTGGGGATTCAGCTAGAACTAGCAAATAGGTTATACATAAACAAAGATACATGCGGTCACAGAATGAAAAACTGCTGCCTGGCACGATTATGTCTGTTTTCTTATCACTCATGTTGGGGATCCTGTAGCCGACGAGAATAGACATCCACACTCTGGGTGCCCTCCAACACATCTACCTCCAGCAGCATGTGGTGAATCTTCATCAGAAATTTCTCATCACACTCATACCCTTTAATTGGCCCTTTGGGTACCTCACCCAGATGCAAGGTATCTGCCACCTCCAGAAACACTGCTTACTCCACCTTGGGTATCACTCACCAAGAAGTTTAGATTGAACTTCACTGGGTTGATGCAAACCTCGGCGGCCTGGAGATGCAAGAGGAAGCCATGGGCACCGCCCCCACCTCTCCTCTCACCTGTGACCTCAGAGAGTTATGAGTGAGCAGCTTACATTAGCCACCAAGCCATCTTGCCAGGCTGAACAGGAAGTAGGTCGGCACTCCTGCCTGTGTCACTTCCGGGATGCTCCCCTTGCTATATCCTGTTGGATGGCTGGTAGGAGCAGAACTGGGGAACTTGCTGGAACTCTTTCCTCTTTTTAATGTTTATTTATTTATTATTATTATTATTTTTTACTTAGCGACATAGTTTCCCTAACATCTAACTTAGATTTTTCTCTTCCATACTATACTTTTAGATATTTGATACAATTATTAGTAATAGTTGTATTTGCTTTATTAGTAGTAATTGTATTTTTTTAGTTTGAGCTAGGATTGGTTCAAAGTGGTTTCAAGTTTAGTTTAAATTCCCCAACTGCATACTTGGTGCTTTTAAGTTTAAACTGCACTTTAGTTTGCCCAAGTGACTTTCTAGTGTACTTACCATGTTATTGTATTAGATTTTTTTTTATTGGAGTATAGTTGCTTTACAATATTGTATTTCTGCTGTACAACGAAGTGAATCAGCTATATGTATACATATATCCCCTCCCTCTTGGACCTCTCTGCCACCCCCCCCCCAGCCATCCCACCCATCTAGGTCATCACAGAGCACTGAGCTGAGCTCCCTGTCCTATACAGCAGGTTACCACTAGCTATCTATTTTACACATGGTTGTGTATATATGTCAATCCTAATCTCCCAATTCATCCCACCCTTCTCTTCCCCTCTGTGTCCACATGTCCGTTCTCTACATCTGCATCTCTATTCTTGCCCTGCAAATAGGTTCTTCTGTACCATTTTTCTAGATTCCACATATATGCATTAATATACGATATTTGTTTTTCTCTTTCTGACTTACTTCACTCTATATGACAGACTCTAGATCCATCCACATCTCTACAAATGATCCAATTTCATTTCTTTTTATGGCTGAGTAATATTCCATTGTATATATGTACCACATCTTCTTTATCCATTCCTCTGTTGATGGACATTTAGGCTGCTTGCATGTCCTGGCTATTGTAAATAGTGCTGCAGTGAACAATGGGGTACATGTGTCTTTTTGAATTATGGTTTTCTCAGGGTATATGCCCAGTAGTGGGATTGCTGTGTCATATGGTAGTTCTATTTTTAGTTTTTTAATGAACATCCATACTGTTCTCCATAGTGGCTGCATCAATTTACATTCCCACCAGCAGTGCAAGAGGGTTTGTTTTTCTCCACACCCTGTCCAACATTTATTGTTTGTAGATTTTTTGATGGTGGCCATTCTGACTGGTGTGAGGTGATACCTCACTGTAGTTTTGATTTTCATGTCTCTAATAATTCGTGATGTTGAGCATCTTTTCATGTGCCTCTTGGCCATCTGTATTAGATTTTTAGATTAATATTACTTATTTTTTATTATTCATATTATGTTTGGATTTTATATGAGGAAGGTAAGCTGTGTGCACACTTCAAGGCCTGATTCAGTTGGCTTTTTAATTTGCTTTTAGCCTCTAATTTCCTAAAGTTTCTGTTAATGGATTCAGAGAATGTAGCTCATTCTCCATACCCTCATGTAACATTGTTAAGATAATTCTTGTTGTTATTTCAAAACCTTTCTTAGTGTTTGCTGTAATGGCATTATACTGGTTAAATCAGCATGTGGTAATGAAGATTTACTGATTATAGAACTGGGTTCTGTAGAGGAGTTTAACACATTGCAAAACATTTTCAATTTTGAGCTACTGCTAGTAGTACTTTGGTCATTTTTTTTTATGTGTAACACTGTGTGTCCTAATGCATTTATCCCAGCTATTACAATTTGTGGGGATGCTTTCGATATATAGTTACAAAATATTTTGTTTTGACATGTTTTTAGAGAGTTCGATTTCAAAGTCAAGATTAGTTCTTTTAAAATCTTATCTATAAGAAAGTTAAATTGGGAAAATCGTTTTCCTTTAAAACATGTCTCCAGAAAAGACACAGGTATAAACATAACTTAATATTGTTAAATATATTGTAAAACTCTCTGAAATCCAAGTAGATAACTTTTAGATCCATTGGTTGAATATCCATTCCTAGTAAAATGAGAAAGAATCTCTATGCTGTTGGTGTATTATAATTTTTTCAACGTGTTAGCCTTGAATAGAACAATCTTATTCTCATTTTGAAACTAGGAATAAGAATAAGATGGCTTGTGAATGGATTAGTGAAAGGATACTTTATTCTACTTATTTTTATTTGGTTTCTTTTCTTTTAAAAATTAATATTAATACATTCATTTATTTCTTCTTTATTTTAATACACGTGTGCATGCACGTAAGAGGAGGGAAAGAATCCTAAAGAATGAATAGGAGGAAGTCTTGGATAAAGTGTAATTGAGGTTTTTCAAGCTCTGAGAACCGCTTCTGTCAAGGCTCCTAAATTAGGAAGGGTGTACGTCTTTCAAGGGGCTGCACACTGTTTGGCAAATCAGGATGTAGAGCTTGACATGGGTAGTAAGGAAATGAAAAATGATGCTAGCAACTCATTGCTAGAAACTGACAGCTTGGCTGTAGCGTTCCCAACTAAACATAAACAACTTTCTCAGAATACAATCGATACTCAGGCAAGGCCACTCTGTGACCACAATAGAGTAAGACAAAAAAGGACACTTTATAACCATTGAAGTAACTAAACATCCCCTTCTCCAGGAAAGCAAGAGTGACTACTGCTTCTTCACTAGTGACAATTCTAGGTCCACTTTGGACCCTCTGCCTCCTAGATAAAAAATATGAAAATACCCAGTGACTTGTCCCTGCTGACAGCATCCCACCCCCAGTTATCCACAGGTCTCTAAATCCTGCTTAAAATCTCTCAGCATGAATCCACACATTATAATAAGCTGCTCCTAACTCTCTTTTACAGAGACACTTCAGTGTTCCTCTGATGTGTGTTCTCCCTCGTTGCAAGAAGATAAACCTAAATTTGTTTGATTACAGGTATATGGTGGTCATTTGTTGGCAGGCTTTGACTTAGCGACATGAGATGGTCCTGTATTGTTAGGCTAGAATAAGATCATAAAGGCATACTAGAATGTATAATGCCAAGGAAATGGCCCTCTGTCTTTTCTGCTATGGATGGTCATTGGAAGGTACAACAAACAGGAAAGAACATTACAGAATTGTTGAAACCTTCATTTTGGTGGTAGTTTGGAAGATAAATTGTTTTAGGGGCAAGATTAAAAGGAAATAATTTGGGAGACAGTCTTAGCAATGTGGACAAGAGGTGATGAAGACCACAATTAAAGACTGACAGTGTGAATATAAAGTAAACAGAGAGGAAAAGCACAGTGCTCAGTAACTGATTCTAGTGATGCCATTTACTAAAAGGCAATGTGTAAGGAACAGCTTTGGGGAAGGTTAGATGATTTGAGTAGGAGTTACTTGTGAGACTAGAGTTTGATAGTACAGGCAGCAACCCAGTCCATTGATCTGAAACTCAGGAGAGATATTTGGGTTGGAAAACAGATTTGGTTGCTACCAGCAGAGAGATGACAATTACAGCCATTTAATTTTTATGTGACATTTAGTTATATCCTGAATGAACCGAGAAGGCTCTGCTATTCTAGTTTTTGCTGTCTCCTTCTAGCAATTAACTAATTGATGCATTCGATTGTAAAACACCGAGTGAAGTTGAACAGGATAATTTGTACCTGCCTTAAGAAGGCAAATAAACTAGATTCAGGCGATTCATAAATACAACTCAGCTATGAGGTAAGATAATAAACACTCTATCCTGTTCATGAATCCAGGTTGTCAGGCAGGAATGACCTGAGGGGTAGATTGCTCAGCTAATTTCTCAGATCCAGCCAAGCCCATGGCAATGGTGAGGATCAGATGAATATATGCATAAGTGGAAGATTTCTCTGTGAAAGGAGTTTAATCCTTCCTTTTCCAGGGGAGATGACGTACATGAATGAGTAATAGTTGATAATTCCCAAGGTGTAGCTGTGGGGAGGAGAATGTTGGTAATCCATAGTCAGAGGATTTTCAGTAATTATTCATTTCCACATTCATTCCACTCTGAAGAATTTTTTTAAGACAGCCAGTATCTTGAAGGGCACATGGATTCTTCCAGAATAAAACATTGTTAGTCCATGATTAGGCAAAGCCTTTCTATAGCTGGGTTTTGTTGTTGTTGTTTGTATTTTTGTTCCCAGTAGCTGTAAACTATGAACATTTATTGTTTGAGTCGACTTATTTATTTTCTTCAGTCACAGCTTTGGACAGTATGAGAGTGTGTTATAGGTATAACAATACTGGACATTCATGCATACTTTACATACATTGTTATATTTAATTGTTATCCCAATCTCATGAGTTAGGTAACAATTTCATCCTGATTTTGGGGTTGACATAACTGGGGTTTAGAGGAATTGTTCATTATGATATAGCGTAGTAGATGTTGGAACTGTCTCTAGTGGTAGAACTCTTTAGTACTACACCTTCATTTACGTAGTACAAAAATTAGTGCATAGTCTTCTGATAAGGAAAAAATATCACCAACGTAATCATTATATTGTTCTTATTTGATAGTAGTATTTATTATAATTTGCTTCTAGGTTTCGATTGGTTTCAAAATATAATCATTGCCTGCCAGAGAATATAAATTAATCGCTGACATTTTACATAGTATTGTGGTTTCAGTTTCTCACTAAATGCAGTATCATAATCATCCTCTCTCTTTTATCACATCTTAAAATTGGAGAATCCTTTTATTATCTATTATAATTACTCTCCCTTTCAGGTATGTTCTCTTGAACAACAGAAAGCTTTGACATGGATATATTAACCATTTCATTTTCTACTGTTTATTTGGTTTTAATCCTTATAGCCTGAGAAAAGTTCTCCTTCATCTATAACCTCACACCCTGCTTCTCCTTAGGTCACATTTGGCATCTTATCTGTGAACCTTGTTTTTAAAACTCAGTTTCCTGGACTCCACATTTTATACTGAATCAGAGCCTCTAGGGATGAAGCCAGTGAATCTGGAATTTTAACAGGATTCTGAGTAAGTTTTATGTACACTATAGTTTGATGATCACAGTTCTAAGGAGAGATGGTTGGACATATTTTCTAGATGTTTTACCCAGCTGCTAATCTTTAACTATATGATGAAAATAACAAAACATTTGTTTTTGTTCCCTCTGAAATTGCAAATAATACATTATCACTCCACATTCCTTACAATTATTGCAAGATATTTTTGGTAGCACATAATTAGTACATTAGTATAATCATACATATAAAACTCAAGTGTGAAAAGATGTATTTTATGTAACATATGATTCAGTGTTAGAATTCATTAACATGAACTAACACTTTAAAGAACAAAGAAGACTCCCAGCCATGGACGCGGGATAAAAGTTCAATGCTGAAAGGCTGAAAG
Organism: Eubalaena glacialis; assembly: GCF_028564815.1. Lineage (NCBI taxonomy): Eukaryota > Metazoa > Chordata > Mammalia > Artiodactyla > Balaenidae > Eubalaena > Eubalaena glacialis. Next base: position 80,508,246 of record NC_083724.1, on the reverse strand, counting down.
AGATGATACCAGGTATTTCGTACCATATCATCGGAAAAAGAGTTTTTCTTTATTTCATAACTAGCCCAACTGAAAGGTGCGGGAGAATAGTAATACAATTAAATAAACCAAAGGCATCATGACTCAGTTTGTCAATTTCCTTAGAAGAAAACAAATAATTAGTCTTGCCACTTTCAAAACCAGTGTAAACATAAAATTACTTATAGTGAATAAAATGAATACAAAGGATATGTTGGTTTCGTATTATGGTTAGGTAAGGAAATGAAAAAGACATGGAGATAACAAGCAGGAAAGGTAAGCCATAGAGGCAGAAAATGAGAGTGCAAAGATAGGGAGGCTTATGTGTTAGCAAGGGCAAAAGAGGCAAACTTCTGCAGAGATTAATAATTGCTGCACAAGATCCATTTCCTCCCTCTTCTTTAGTAGAAGATCCTGAGTATTACTTGAGTACTCAGTATTCTCAGCTAAGTGACAACACTTCCCTTTCTCTCTTGTGTCTGCATATAATATTGAGACAAAATTTGAGCCAACGTGATATCAGGGAACCACAGATATTGGCTAATGGAGTTTCCCTAGTTGGGAGAAGCACTCTTTAGTCTTCCGTTCTTCCTCTGTCCTATTGCCTGAATTGGGATGTGGTGGACAGAGCTCCAGAAGTTCTCTTGTACCATGAACTATACTTGAGTACAGACACCAAGTGAGGGTGTGGCAACAGAATGATAGGAAGAACTCCATCTCCATGATGATGCTCACACCAACCCTGTACTGCCCACATCAGGGATTTTTATGTGAAAGAGAAACTCTGTCTTTATTTGGCCTCTGTAGCTTTTGTGGTTTGTTAGTTATTTGAAGGTGAGACAATTTGAGCTGAACAAAAGATAGACACCAAAGAAAATAAATCACAATTTTTACTTAATGTTTCCCATCTTTTCATAGGGGTACTACAACTGACCTTACCACAACCAAAATCCTAGCCCTAACTTTGGCTTTAAACTCAGTTGTTTAGCAATTCTAACAGTAGAGGGAAGGCATCATATAGACTCATATCCAGGGAAAGCTATCCTACTTTGAAGAATCTGTGAAGAGACTTGAAGAAGGGTGGCACTTTAGAGTTTCTGCTCTCTAATTTAGTTCTTCTATTTAATATCATTAATAAAGTTCTCGGTCAGTAACTTTAATTCCTCCAACAAACCATTGCTGACTCATATCCAGTACACAGTTGCCTGAGGATCCCAGACAAAATCCTACTGGTATAGGTCCTGCTTTTCTTCGTTACACTTTTCAAGCAGCTACTTTATAATTTACCCTTACTAGCGTGACCATTATCTCTTACATTCTGAAAGTGCTCTTTCAGAAAAAATCAATGAGGAAAGACCCCAAAGCAGTGAAATAAGGCCCTCAATCTTAATAGCTGCTATAATATGGACATTTCTGAATGAGCTATGTGAATTTTTTATTGATAGTGACAATAGATAGAGATGACCCATACTTGGCATACGAGAAATTGACTAAAAGTCAAAGTGTTAGATTTCTTCCAGACATGAGGGAAAGACTACAGAACCAACTGTTTGTTCTTTCCATAATTGCAGTGTTTGTTTTGTTCTGTATAATTTTTTGTAGACTTAACTCATTCATAGTTATATAATGATATGTTGCATCTGAGGTATCTACAAATTTTCCCAAGTCTGCTAATATGATTACTAGAAGATGTAATTAAAGATAGTGATGAACAAATATTTTGTCTCTGTAACCCTAGTACTAAAAACATTTACTAGACAATGTAATTGGAAATACATTTTCAACGAATTAGGAATATATTAAAATAACAAGAGATAGCCAAGTGCAAAATTCATATGAACTCATAAAAGAGCCACACTAGAAATATAAATATCATTCAAATGGAAATCAAATGCATATAGTGGCTTTATTCATAATTAACACAAGAAAACAGGCATCTGTATGTTTACTGTGATTTAAAGAAATATAAAATAGTTACTTTATCAGCTAAATTATTTCTGAAATCCAAAAATAGAGAGACTTAAATACCAGAGCATTCCACTGAGCACAAGCGATTGAATTCATGTTTTCACCTTTGCTTTCTCCCAATACTTACAAATATTACTACAGTAAAATAATAGATGTGCCAAGACCAAGAGAATGAGAGCGGGTGTATCTGTGGAACATATCTGTGGAAGTGGGGAAAGAGGTAGATAAGTGTTCAGTGATTTAAATGATCAGAATATTTGAAATCCAAACAAGTGGTCAGGAAAGTGTAGAAGAGAGGAGATTCGCACTACCAACCACAGAAAGGCTCAGATACAGGAGGCAGCAGGGATCTTCACAACTGGAGGTCCAGGTGGAGAGGATTTTTTAAAACTTTGTAGAAGATGCTGTTAGTTATTTGACCTCTTTTCATACCTTTTTTACCTGGCAGCTACCCTTGCTCAGTGCCAGCAGAAGGAGGTTCACTCTGTCAACAGTCAAACGAGAGGGAATCCGTACTCTGGGATATCAGTAACAGATGATAAAAGGGGTATTAAATAAAATTCAATATACAGAACTATGAGATTCACTAGCTCATTTCTACAATACCTGGAACTGTCAGGCTTAAAATCCCTAATTAGTAGACTGAAGGATTCATTTCTGGAAAAAAGCCTATATAAGATAATATATTCTTAAAGATACTGACAGGAAGAGGTCCCCCATCAAAATACCTAGTAGCCCAGAGCTCTGCATCACCCACCAGTCTGCAAGCCCTATACGTATATTCAGAACTTCCCGTATGCGTCCCAGGGCTTCCTACTAAATAGGAATTCATAGCAAAAAATGACAAGAAATTTAAGTAAAGAGTTGAATATGAAAGACAAACATCAAAATGAAGAGGTATAAAGGAAATGATGGAAATATATATATATATATATATATATATATATATATATAGTGCAAGAAACAGGAATAAACATTTATATCTATCTATCCGTCTTTTCACAGAGGAAGTGAGAAAATATTCCATGACATGAGAAATAAGATGACAAAGGTAAAAGTTTAAAAGATAACACAAAGATTTTTTTGATATTTAAAATATTATAGCAGAAATTAAAAATAAAATAATTGTAAATGAAATTGAGATATTTTCTCAAAGAGTAGGAAAAAAGGCCATGTGATGGTAAGTAGAAGCAAAAAATAATATTAGGGAATAAATATAGGTAGTCTAGCATCTGAATGATAGAAGTCCCAGAAAGAGAAGACTAAGAAAATGTAGGGCAGATAATTATGAAACAAATAATTAAAAAAAATTTTTTTTGTGTGTGTCTGTGTTGGGTCTTCGTTGCTATGCACAGGCTTTCTCTAGTTGAGGCAAGTGGGGACTACTCTTTGTTATGGTGCGCAGGCTTCTCGTTGCAGTGGCTTCTCTTGTTGCGGAGCACGGGCCCTAGGCATGCGAGCTTCAGTAGTTGTGGCTTGCGAGCTCTAGAGCGCAGGCTAAGTAGTTGTGCACACGGGCTTAGTTGCTCCGTGGCATGTGGGATCTTCCCGGACCAGGGCTCGAACCTGTGTCCCCTGCATTGACAGGTGGATTCTTAACCACTGTGCCACCAGGGAAGTCCTTTTTTTTTTTTTTTTTTTTTTTTTTTTTTAAAGAACTGAATAACGTGCATCTCCAGATTAAATGGGTCCAATGAGAGGGAGAAGGAGAGGGAGAGAGAGAGAGAATGAACAAATATTTGAAATAAAAATGGTATCCAGTGTCTCCAAAAGCCATACTGGAATCTCGAAGAAAGTGGATTAATTACCTTAAAACACAGAAGGGGAATAGTTTTGAACCTAGAAATCTCTACTTGACCAAGAAACCAAATAATTCTAAGAGTAGGTTGCAGACATTTTTCAGACATACAAGATACCTAAAACTGAACTCTCTTGCACTTTTTCCAAGGACTCTACTGAAAGAGGCACTCCACCAAGATGAGATAAGGAATTAAAAGGGTGAAATATATTTTAAGAAACAGAGGATTAGTACTGTAATTAGGAAAGGATCTCCACCCAAAGTGGAAACTTGAGAGCCCAGGAAGACAACTTTGCACTGAGTTTGGAGAACCAGCCTCTCAAATTTGAGCAGAAGGATAAAGGACTCCAGAAGGAATATTTTCAAAAAGAAAACACATCAAATAGGATCTGTGATGATTTTTAATGTTTTTCAGGGGAAGTTTATAATTATGAAAGGTAGTTTGGAGGTCAGTTACTGATGCATTAAGATACAAAGAACAAAGCAAACAAAATAGAACTATTACTTCAAGGAAAATAAAACTCTATACACAAAAAGAGAATGAAATCATGGTATACTTCAGCAATGCATTTTATTTACAATGTAATGATGACATTGACACCACACATTGACTTTAACAAACATTATTATGTTACTCTGTTGGGAGATGGAGGAATGGGAAGGATGCTGTGGAGCTTACCATGCAAGAGACCAGTGAAATCCACACTGAATATTTTTAAAAACTGAAAGTCAAGAAACAACAAGATAAACCTGTTGTTTAGAAACATGTAGTTAAATAACAGATTATCAGCTAAAGGAGTTAAAAGGGGTGGCCTGTGAGGAAGAGAAATAGAAAGAGTAAATGGTTTTCATAAAAATGTCTTGTAGTTTTACTTGACATCTTAACTTTCAATATTTTCATTTATAATTCTAAATACAAACACAAATATCAAATAAAAAGGCGTAAACACTCCTTTTGTGAATACATTTTAAGGCTGTCATGCCTTTGTCATTTGGAGTGCTCAGTACTTTCAGCTACTTCCTAACAATGCTTTGTTCAGAGAAGTGGGAGCAAGGAAGAAGGGGACAGTGTCTCTGGAGGAGAGCAGAAGATGAAGACACAGCAATACACGTTTCATACTTTCTACAATAACTTACCCTTGTCCTGCTTAGGCCTCTTATTTATTATTTAATGATAAAAGACCAAATCTAATTCACTAAATTAAAAATAGCAAGCCAGGGGACTTCCCTGGTGGCGCAGTGGTTAAGAATCCACCTGCCAGTGCAGGGGACATGGGTTCGAGCCCTGGTCCAGGAAGATCCCACATGCCGCGGAGCAGCTAAGCCCGTGCGCCACAACTACTGAGGCTGAGTGCCACAACTACTGAAGCCCGCATGTCTAGAGCCCGTGCTCCGCAACAGGAGAAGCAACCGCCATGAGAAGCCCACGCACCGCAATGAAGAGTAGCCCCCGCTAGCCACAACTAGAGAAAACCCGTGCACAACAACGAAGACCCAACACAGCCAAAAATAAATTAATTAAAACAAAATAGCAAGCCACTTTTTAAAATTAAGAAATACTGCTAAATGCCAGAAAACATTGAAATCTCTCTAAAACCTTAAATATATACAGTAATTATATTATTAGGCAATATATGGTTTTCTTTTTTTTTATAATTTTTATTGGAGTATAGGTGATTTACAATGTTGTGTTAGTTTCAGGTGTACAGCAAAGTGAATCAGTTATACGTATACATATATTCACTCTTTTTTTTTTTTTTAAGATTCTTTTTGCATATAGGCCATTACAGAGTATTGAGTAGAGTTCCCTGTGCGATACAGCAGGTTCTTATTAGTTATCTATTTATACATAGTAGTCTGTATATGTCAACCCCAATCTCCCAATTTATCCCTCCCCCCCCATCCCCTGGTTTTCTTTTATTTGACCATTGCACACTATACAAAGCGACCCAAAGTAGGACTCTGGCTTTTACAGTTACTTTGAATTATTCTGCACTGTGGCAGAATAATTTAGTTATTATCATCAGGGCTTTTAAAAAAAATCATGCCTGTTCTTATGTTAGCATTTTTATGCCAACTTCCTTTGGCAATCAATATTAATTCTATTTCAAAGCATGATGGGATAATCAATCCAAGAGTTATTTTTTCCAAGGGTTGCCTCCATAAAAATTTTTGAGAATCACTGCCACAGTCCTGGGTCTTTCCTTACATTTGCTCTACATTTCTCAGTCTGAAAAAGGAGCCTATTACCATGAACGTAACAACGAGCATCTAAAGTTTTGACTCAGACAATTCACTGCACTGTGAACGAATATGAAAGTGTAGAAAGAACTGTAAAGAAAATCTGGTTAGATTAAACCAGTTGCTCCCCAAAGTGGTCCTTGTACTAGCTGTATCAGAAGCTCCTGGAGGTTCTTATTTAAAATAGATTTAGAGCTTATCCCATAACTATAAGACCACAACTTTTTTGAGTGTGATCTGGTAACCAATAGATAACAGTTGAGATGTTTCAAACTACCTGCTTAGACTGAAATTATTTTTGTGTTTAACAAAGCCTTTGTTTACATTTAATTATATTAAACCCTGAATAATAATTGGGGCTAATTAGTTTCTGTCACAGTTTTAATGTCGTTACTGCATAAGCCACAGCCATAATGGCTGAAGGTAGATCTTCCCTAGAGATACAACTTTAAAGCACAAGAAACCACAGAAACCACAGGAAAAAAATGATTGCTTTAATTTGTCACTGAGCTTTGAGCTCTTGCCTTTTTTTTTTTTTTTAGAAATAGGAATTCATCCTCTAGGCTTTCAGGTTATTTTTTCAAGGTACAATTCACTTTTCAGAACCACAAATGAATGTCTGAATGTCTCTCCATCTGTTTGTGTTGTCTTTGATTTCTTTCATGAGTAACTTATAGTTTTGTGTGTACAGGTCTTTTGCCTCCTTAGGTAGGTTTATTCCTATGTATTTTATGCTTTTTGTCACAATGGTAAATGGGATTGTTTCCCTCATTTCTCTTTCTGATTTTTCATTGTTAGTTTATAGGAATGCAAGAGATTTCTGTATTAATTTTGTGTCCTGTGACTTTACTAAATTCATTGATTAGCTCTAGTAGTTACCTGATGGCATCTTTAGGATTTTCTGTGTACAGTATCATGTCATCTGCAAACAGTGACAGTTTTACTTCTTCTTTGCCAATTTGGATTCCTTTTATTTCTTTTTCTTCACTGATTGCCGTGGTTAGGACTTCCAAAACTATGTTGAATAATAGTGGCTAGAGTGAGCACCCTTGTCTTGTTCCTGATTTTAGAGGAAATGCTTTCAGTTTTTCACCATTGAGAATAATGTCCTGGATTTTTGTTTTTTGGAAGGTTTTTAATCACAGTTGCAATTTCAGTGCTTGTGGTTGGTCTGTTTATATTTTCTATTTCTTCCTGGTTCAGTCTTGGAAGGTTATACCTTTCTAAGAAATTGTCCATTTCTTCAAGGTTGTCCATTTTATTGGCATAGAATTGCTTGTAGTAGTCTCTTATGACCCTCATGGATTGTTGGTGGGAATGTAAATTGATACAGCCACTATGGTGAACAGTATGGAGATTCCTTAAAAAACTAAAAATAAAACTACCATATGACCCAGTAATCCCACTACTGGGCATATACCCAGAGAAAACCATAATTCAAAAAGATACATGCACCCCAGTGTTCATTGCAGCACTATTTACAATAGCCAGGACATGGAAGCAACCTAAATGTCCATCAACAGAGGAATGGATAAAGAAGATGTGGTACATATATACAATGGAATATTACTCAGCCATAAAAACGAACAAAATTGGGTCATTGTAGAGATGTGGATGGACCTAGAGTCTGTCACACGAGTGAAGTAAGTCAGAAAGGGAAAAACAACTATCATATATTAACGCATATATGTGGAATCTGAGAAAATTGGTATAGACAATCTTATTTACAAAGCAGAAATAGAGACACAGACTTAGAGAACAAACATATGGATACCAAAGGGGAAAGGGGGAGGGGTGTGGTGGGATGAATTGGGAGATTGGGATTGACATATATACACTATTGATACTATGTGTAAAATAGATAACTAATGATAACCTACTGTATAGCACAGGGAACTCTACTCAATGCTTTGTGGTGACCTAAATGAGAAGGAAATCCAAAAAAGAGGGGATATATGTATACGTATAGCTGATTCACTTTGCTGTACATTATAAACTAACATAATATTCTAAAGCAACTATACTCCAATAAAAAAAAAAAGAATGTCTGAGGGAACACATAGTTCAAAGGTTTCTCTGAAGCAAGATATTAAGTCCCATGTGTCATGAGGGAGCCAATGAAACTTCAGACGCAGAGGCCTGAATTTAATTGCCAGAGAACTCCAGGAAAAAAACAATTCTACCAACAAGGATAGATTTTTTTCTTTAAAGACTAGAAAGACCCCAGATGTGTATAATAGTCATCTGTGTGTTAAAGGAACAATTTAAAAATTGTTTCTATTTTATAGCATTCTTTAATTTTTGCAGTAAAGATCATTCATTCCTATTATATCCAGGAAAAAAAAACCTAAACATAATTTAAGTTCTTCCTTTAATGACAAAACAATGAAGTTTTTTCTCAAGATTGCAAAGCTGGAAAGTGAGGGGGCAATAAAAATTGTAAAAATTCCTTCTGTACATTAGGAAGTCCCCTTGTTAATTTGGGGGTCTTGGATTTTTAGTTTTGGATTTTGGGGTAAAGTGTGTCTCTAGGAATAAAGGGCAGTCCAGGAATTTGCTACTTTATGGGAGACAATGTTAAATTAAACTTACCTATGGTGTTACTTTAGGAGACAGTGGGACTTTATCGATAGAGGATGTTAATGAAGGTAATAGAGAAGATGTCCAAGTAAAATTAGAATATTCTTCTCTCTCTTCTGTGAGGTTCCCCGAAAGACCAAAGGATTTTAGTGAAGTTCAACATATACTTTACCTGTAGACTTAAGTAGGTATAGACATGAGCTTGACAGTCCCATATGACAGTCTGCTTGTTAGATGTTGTTGGTACAGCTATTAAGTCTATATTTACTTATTGTAAAATAGGCCCTACACCTTTTAAGTGATTTTAACAGTGTGGATGTAAATATAGGAGATGGGCAAGAAAACATTTTTTTATAAGGGAACAGGATTGTCATACACTGACTAATATTTCGGGACAGGAATATTGATGAATGGCTTTCCGCCTTTGACAACTTGACAGCTGTCACTATAGAAAAGGACATTTGTTTACAGAGGAAGTTTGCAGGCTGTGTTCTGAGAACTGTATTTCATTACGAAGCCTAGCTGTCTTTAATTCCCCATTTGAATCACACATATATGGCTAAATATGAAGTTTTCAATTTATGCTCTGAAATTTTATGCCCCTTCTTGCTCTGAAAAGAGAAACTAGAAAGCCCTTCTTGAGGGACATGGAAGTATGGACAGATATCAGTTGCCTGGATATCTCCAAGTCTGTGCCCTGGTTGGTCTCTGTATTTCATGAGAGTCAAATAAAATGGCATGATCCCATATCACATTGGTTGTAGAAAATAAGCAGACCATTCTTGTAAAGTCTGGGGAAAGGTTTCACTACTTCTAATCACTTCATCATGATTTACTACTCTATGTCTCTTCCTGTGATAAAATTCACTGAAAAATTAAAGGGGCATGACCTTCCTCCAATTCTTAATTACTGCTGCCTGGGATGTGAGTACAATGGCTGAAGCACCGGCAGTCACCTTCCTAATTGTATCATTGCAGTCACGTGCTACTGGCTTTCTGCTTCTATTCTTGTACCACTACCACTACAGTCTACTCTCAATAAAGCAGCCAGAGAGATTCCTCTAAAAGGTAGAGAAATCATTTCATTCTTTCAAAAACTCTCCAGTAACTTCCTGACTCATTCAAAGTACATAAAGGCTAAAGTCCTTTCAGTGGTCTACAGGTCACCATAGTTTGGACTCCTTTTAGATTTGGGTCTCACCTTGAGTCACTGTCCTCCTACTTTTCACCTGATTTATTCTCCTCCAATACACTAGCCTCTTTCTTTTTTCAGACAATTCATGCATGCCCCAGACGTGGATTTATTCTTCCCTCTACCTGGAACATTCTTCCTCAAGATATCCAAAGTCTCACTTCCCTCACAGCCTTCAAGTTTTGCACAACTGTCAACTGCTCAGTGGGACCTTTTCCTTTACCAGCCTATTTAAAATTGCTACTCCCATCATTCCATATCCTTCCTTCCTTGATTTATTTTTCTTCATGGAATTTTGTGTCTTCTAACTTATTATAAAACGTATTGATTTTGTTTGAGATCTGCCCCATGACTAGAATAGAAAGCTTGTGTTGGGGTGTTTTTGTGTTTTATTATTATTTTTAATCAGTGTTATAGCCCTTATACCTGGAACACTGTTCAGCGCTGGGGTTTCATGTCAGTGTGCTTTGTACAGTTGCCCAGGGTTCCTATCTAAGAAGGGCCCCCACGCTTAGGGTTTAATGCTCTGTAGTTGCCATCTTGAAATGTAATTCCTGAATGTCATTCTTAATGATTTTCTCTTTGAATTTGTATCATCAGTGAAGTCCAGTAGGCAATGGAGTATGTGCCTGGGGCTTGGAGCATGAGCTCTAAGGGCCTGTCTCCTGCCACCTTTCTGCCTCCTCTGGCAGGTTCTCAGCTCCCTGCTCCCCTGACCTTGAGGTCCCCAAATTCTGCCTAGTTGCCCCCTGTTGACCCCTGCCCCTGGCATCTTGGGCAGATCACAGTGATGGCAGTTTCTGCCTTGGACTGGTGTCATCACAATGCATTTGGTGGGTGACTCAGTGGAGTTGAGCCTCCTCTTCTACCCCATCAGATCCAGAAAGTGACTCAATATTACAGAGGCTCTATTTTTAAACATCTCCATTTTATGACTATCAACATCTCCCTCCTATTTGTACTGAATTATATTAAGATCTGGTCATTCTTCCCCTGGATTCTGCAGTGGTCTAGCCTGGTCTCTGGCCAGTTCTCTTTCCAGGCTCCAGGGTTAGGCTTTCTTTCTCCCAGCAAGCGCCGAGGGGCTCTGTCTCTCTCAAAGTATTCTTATATATCTTTGTTTTGTAGCAGTATATGTCATATGCCAGATTCCTTTTATGGGGACAATAATTTACTAGTTGAGTTTTAAAGAAGAGTAGTTATGAATTGGAAATAAATTGGATCGTGTCCCTACTACAGGCTTTCAAATGTATGTCAGTTTTCAGGAAATACGTTTACATTTTTAAGAAAGTATTTGATTATTAAAATAGTGTATTTCTAAATTACAATTGGTATGATAACTGTTTCTATCCAGTTATTGCAGAAAACATAAGTTCTTAAAGTTATTATGTAGGAGTCAGAATTTCTTAATCAAAATCCTAGGAAGCCTAATGAATTTTGCAGAACATGGAAGCACTCTCCTAAAATACCTCATTTTAATGAAAAAGTGTGTGCCCACAAATTGCCCTGCTAGTTTTCTTCTCCCCTACTCAACAAAGCTGAATCCAAATATCCTGGGAGTAGGCCATTCTATAATGAGAAAATTAATAGATTTTACTTTTAGAGTTAAAGGCAACTTATTATGTTATTTCATTTTCATCCCTTTTCTCTAGAGGTCTTTTCTGCACAGCACAGATTGTTGGTACTTCACATCTGACTCATGTGAGGAAGTAAGTGCGCATGAGCAAAGATAGTGAAGTAGGAAAATGAAGGAAATAAGAAGGGAGAATAAAAATGAAAAGCATTTTCATGGGGAATAATGAGAGACAAAGGCTATAAATGCTCATCAGCACATCCTGTTGGATAGCACATTATTGACTTCTTAGCCTTCATCTGTGTTACAAAGTTCAAATATGGATCCAATCACCAGACTAAATCCTAAATAGAATTTCTAATGCTTACCCATTTCTTTAAATAATTATCCCATTACTAAAAATTTAATATCTCAGATAACTTACTAACATAATAAATGACTATATTTTTGTTTGAGATGAACAATCCAGTTCTTTCAGCATTTTGATGCAGAGTGGCTCCCAGGAAATAAATTTAATCATTCAAAAAGTAAAATTACAAAATATTTTTTAAAAAGCAAATAGGATTTTTTCAAGTACGCCTAAGAATTATTAAAAATAAATATTCATTTGCTAGCCAGTTACTCATCAAAATTTATTTACCATCATTTTGGTAGAGTTCTCTAGAGATGGTGGAGAATTAACAGACTTTGAATATACACCAACCCTCATGAAAGTTACAAATAGAAATACTAGAATAATAACAGCTGATGTATGTAAGCAGAGCTACTCAAAAAGTACCAAAAATAGGAAAATGGAACATTTACAATTAATATGTGTTTGGTGCCCACTATGCATGAGGTTTTGTACCAGGCGTTGGGGATATAAAGGTGAATGAAAAGCACAAGATTCCAGGTTCTGGAATAAGTGGAAGAATTGAAATGAAATGAAATGAAAGTAACATGGGAAACTGTAATGGGAATATCTCTTCTACATATTCTGTGATAAATGAGAGAAAAGTGGGGAATGAAACTAATATAATTTCATTTATTGAGTATAAAAACCTTTCAATAATACTAACTAATGTTTATATCTTGTTCAGTGGGTGCCAGGAGCTCAGTTAAAAGCATTAAATGAATTGATTTCATTTAAGCCACAGAAAATCACATGAAATAAAGACTACCCCTATCCTACATTTCTAGAATATTGCCCTGAGGCTCAGAGAGTTTAACTTACTCTCTAAATTTACACAGCTTTTAGAGGCGGACTGATCCTGGAGGCTGTGCCCTTAGTAAACTACACTGTGCAGTCTAAGAGTTGAGTATGAGAAAAATAGTAAGGGAACTCAAGCCCGGAATAAATAACATTCTCAGGTGCACAAAACTTTTATGAGAAAGAAGTGCTATTAAAGTAACATCTACATGATTTCATATTACCTGTTTTTTCCTATTAAAAAAAAGCTGCCTCCTGATTAAATTAAAATGGAAGTTTGGCGTGATGAGGAAAAGCTAGAACTGAGTGGAAATAAGGTTGACTGGGCAGCAGGGTGAAAAATCAGTGGGAGGCTGAATAATTCCTAGTTATATAAGCTGTGTATTTTTATATTATAGTTTGACACCTTTTCCACATTTCAATTTGCATGAATTTTAGAGGAATTAATTTAATGAAAAAGCATATTTAATCTTTCAGAAGAAAAAAAAGCAATATTTATTTTTATTTCTCCATCCAAATATCACTGACTCTACAGTGACTAGAATCTAAATGAACACTTTAAGTAAATAACACTGTAAATCTTTCAAGAAATATGAGTTCCTTAGATCTTTGAGGCAAATAGTGCACTTTCCAGAACTGATGATGTGTACTTACATTGCACTTGGAAAGAAGTAACTCATTTTCCTCCAAGATGTTCCTGTAAGAAAACTGTGGATACATTTATGAGGTCTCATAATGGAAAAAGCTAAAAGTAGTTATATGGCATTTGATTAGTAGCTCCTGACTGAGATTCTCTTAACTACAAAATACCTGCAAAATATAGGAAAAAAAGAGATAAGACTTAAAATATTTTCAGAAATTGATAGTAAGTTTCACTGACTTAATCTTGATGATTTTGGAATAAGTAAAATAGTTGCTGCCCTGCCCATTTTTCTCCTCATGACACAGGTGAACACCTGAGGACTTAAATAATGAAGGTAAGGAAACTTGTGCTCACCTACCTTAGCCCTTGAATTCTGGATAGCAAGTTTCCTTATTCTACAGCACACTAGAATTCGCAAATCTCAGAGAATTGAATTTTATAAAAAGTGTTCTTGGATTGGAAGAATCAATATTGTTAAAATGACTATACTACCCAAGGCAATCTACAGATTCAGTGCCATCCCTATCAAATTACCAATGGCATTTTTCACAGAACTAGATCAAATAATTTAAAAATTTATATGAAAAAAAAAAAAAGACCCCAAATAGCTAAAACAGTCTTGAGAAAGAAGAACAGAGCTGGAGAAATCATGCTTCCTGACTTCAGACTATACTACAAAGCTACAGTAATCAAAACAGTATGGTATTGGCATTAAAAACAATCACATAGATCAGTGGAACAGAATAGAAAGCCTAGAAATAAACACACACCTATGGCCAATTAATCTACAACAAAGGAAGCAAGAATATTCAATGGAGAAAAGACAGTCTCTTCAATAAATGGTTCTGGGAAAACTGGACAGCTACATGTAGAAGAATGAAATTAGAACATTGTCTAACATCATATAGAAAAATAAACTCAAAATGGATTAAAGACTTAAACGTAAGACCAGATACTATAAAACTCCTAGAGGAAAACATAGGCAGAACACTCTTTGACATAAATCACAGCAATATTTTTTTGGATCCATCTCCTAGAGTAATGGAAACAAAAGCAAAAATAAACAAATGGGACATAAATAAGCGTAAAAGCTTTTGCATAGTAAAGGAAACCGTAAACAAAACAAAAAGACAATCTACAGAATGGGAGAAAATATCTGCAAACAATTCGAATGACAAGGGATTAATTTCCAAAATATACAAAGAGCACATACAGCTCAATATCAAAAAAACAAACGGCCCAATCAAAAAATGGGCAGAAGACCTTAAATAGACATTTCTCCAAAGAAGACATACAGACAACAGGCACATGAAAATCTATGCTCAACATCACTAATTCTTAGAGAAATGCAAATCAAAACTACAATGAGATACTACCTCACACCAGTCAGAATGGCCATCATCAAAATGTCTATAAATAATAAATACTGGAGAGGGTGTGGAGAAAAGGGAACCCTCCTACACTGTTGGTGGGAATGTAAATTGGTGCAGCTAATACTATGGAGAACAGTATGGAGGTTCCTCAAAAAACTAAAAATAGAACTACCATATGACCCAGCAATCCCACTCCTGAGCATATATCCAGAGAAAATTCTAATTCAAAAAGATATAGCCACCCGAATGTTCGTAAAGCACTGTTTACAATGACCAAGACCTAAGTGTCCATCAAGAGATGACTGGATAAAGATGGGAAATATATATATATACATATATATATATATATACACACACACACACACACATATATATATGAATATTACTCAGCCATAAAAAAGAATGAAATAATGGCATTTGTAGCAACATGGATGGATGTAGAGGTTATCATACTAAGTGAAGTAGGTCAGACAGAGAAAGACAAATATATGATATCACTTATATGTGGAATCTAAAAAAATGTTACAAATGAACTTATTTACAAAACAGGAATAGACTCACAGACATAGAAAACAAACTTAGGTTACCAAGGGGGAAGGGAGGGAGGGAGGGATAAATTAGGAGTTTGGGATTAACAGACACACACTACTATATATAAAATAGAAAACCAACAAGGACCTACTGTATAGCCCAGGGACCTATATTAAATATCTCAATAATATAATTCAGATTTTAAAATGGAAAAGAATATGAAAAAGAATATATGTATATCACTGGCTGTACACCTGAAATTAGCACATTATAAATCAACAGTACTTAAATTAAAAAAAAGTCTCTGATCATCCAATGGAAAGTACAGGCACTTTAATCTTTAAATTACAGACATGTTCATCTTTAATATCATTCTGTTAAACATCCATGGATTGAAAAATAAATCCTGGATGTACTGATGTATAATGATAAAGTGAGACAAGATACACTATATGATAAAAGAGTATGACAAGCAGGATTCAGGAACTGATATTGTAATGCAGGTGGAAGAGTTTTCTGCTTTGGATCTCTATACTTTCAAAGAAGATGGAAATTAGTAGAAACTTAAACAATGTATTATGAAATGTATATGCTGTAACCCATATATGTGTCAAGAATGTTAAAATTAAGAACTATACCAAAAAAAAAAAAAACCCATGCAGTTACAAAAAATATGGACTTCCCCCCCTTTTCTTTTTTTCTCTCCTTCCTTTTTCCTTTTTTATTTGTCATTTCTGCATTAGACAAGGTTTTTCTAGGTATAGATGAAAATGAGAAAAAGAACCAGAACATGAAAATTAAATATGCTATAATCAAGTAAACAAAACAAAACACATCGTCATATCAAAAATCAGTCATGAAGTCATGTTTGTATAGGTGTGTGTATACATACATATATGAAATAAGCTTGCAGAACAAGTGAATGGGAACATCATGGAGAATTCTTAAAGAGAAAGGTCAAGCTATTGAAAATTAATATTAGAAGAAAAACTTAGAAAACTCTTGGACATACTCAATAAAATTGAAAGAAGAAATAACCTGATGTCAAAATATTAGGACCCCTATAAATAGTATGAAGACCCAGAGAACAGACAAGTTTGACATATCAAAAAACAAATTCACATTAAAAAGATATGGGTGCTGTGTGGGGGAAGTTTAAGGATCCTAAATCTAATTTTTTAAAAATGTATGATACACAATTTTGTGAGTCAGATGTAATCTAACACTTCAAACTTGATCAACTTTTGGCAACATAGTAAAATTTATCAAGAGAAATACTTAAAACCTTCTAAAACACTTAACAAGTGTGGCCAAAACAATATTTTCAAGACTGAATAACCCAGTAATTCAACATTTAGAAATACACTTTAAGGAAATAATAAAAAATTATTATCAAAATGTGTGCACAAACGTGTATGACATCATTGATTATAATATTAAACTTTGGAAATACTCTGAATTTCCAGAATTAGTAAAGAAAATAATGCTACCTAATTATGAAATAATATTGGGAGTATTAAGCCATATTTTCAAATAATTTTATTTCCATGGAAAAATATTTGCTATAACATAATGTTAAAATGAGAAAAAGAGATCCCTAAACTATATATTCAAATACTTCTAATTTTGCAAATGTATATAAATATGTGGTATTTGGTGAAAATTTTTATGTCTAGAAAAGATTTACTTCTATATGGCTGAGCAAGAGTAACCAGGGTCCTTTTTATATAATTAATAGCTGCAAACATTTTATTGAGTCAGAAATACAAAAACTCAAAATCTCTTGAGAATATTGGATGAAGACAGGGAAAATTAGGCCAAACATGGCCTGTTATAAAATTTGAGACCAAACAGCTATTGTGGTATAGCTTTTTAAATGTCCGTTTAGGTCAACTGCAAATGCATTTACCAGAATTGCCTTCCTTAACCTGAATCTGGATGAAGGTTGGGAAATTTGCCCATGATTTACAATGTGGAATTGATGCAGCAATCATGTGCTCTCACACAGGTCAGTGTAGGGTTAGACGATCCTCAGCTGGACCTGCAGCTCCTACAGCTCCTGAGGCTTTCTTCCTTCAGTTTTTTAAAATCCTGAGCTAGCTACCCATGCAATTCCACGATGTAGCACAGCAGCTTTCCTACTGGTCACTTGCATCGTCTGAATTGAAGACCCAGAGGCATCTAGAGACCAGTGTGTGTTCCAGAGAAAGACAGATGCGGGGTTCAGTTTATACGCATGGGTTCACTCATCCTCATGGGTTCTATTTTGTCTCTTTCACACCATATCTATCTTTCCTTCCCAACTGCCAGCCCTGCTGACCTATGGCCTTGTACCAGACTCAGATACAACAGACTGACTGACACCAACTGGTTAATGAGCTCCCACAATCATGAAAGGTCTAATCTTTCCCTCCAATTGATTGGATCACTCTTAGTAGTTTTGCATCTCTGGGTGAATCCTATAAATGTGTTAGCCATGCTTGATCCTCCCATTTATCAATATTAATACTTACCATGTTGAATATACTGATCAATTATCATGATGGCATAATGTATATGTGTTCATTTAGCAAAAGTAAATTATAACTACACTGTTGTATTAAGTCACTGAAGGAGGACTTGGTATAGAAAGGCCACTGTTATATAAAGAGTATAAAAATCACATTTCTAAAAGTAATGGTGAAAGGATAAAAAAGTAACTTCTACCATTGCTTCCTCCCTGCCAGATTTTTCTCTCACCTGCCTACAAACATCTATGTTTTTAGGGAGAGTTTTCTGTCTTTTCTGACATACTCTAAGGGTTAGAAACACTTATCATAGTGGGCTGAAAAAGCGGTTTCTGACGTCAGTTCTTTTATTCTTTTCTCCTTTTTGCTTGGGAAACTATTCCTGGGAATCCTTGATGTTCTATCTGTAGACTGACCTAGATATATTCTTCTTAACTTCTAACCTTACCACTTCTTGAGGAGTAGGAAGACTCTGCTCCCATGACTTTGTATTTTATTCAGGCAAACACTGTCCTGGAGGGAAATATTCTCAGATGTGCCTGTTTCCTTCTGATGTTCAGGAGTTTCCTGAAAAATCTGAATTGCAGGAGGGCAATAGATGAAAATTGTTTTTCTCACTACACATTTATCTTCATTATTCTCTCAGTTTGGACAATTCTTGGACTCTCTGGAAGTGTGAGGAAGAATAAAAGGGGATCTTTGTATATATGATATTTCTTTCTGGAGACATGATTAATTTTTCTGAAAGAGCACATTTTTAAGATAGTTTTAATTTAGATACGGGTCCATAAATAGTAAGAATTAGAAAGTCTTGACTAAATAATGCAAAATGAATGGTCAAGTGAGGGAATCAGTAACAGCCAGCCCTCTGTTGGAACACATAAAACTATTTATTTAAAAAAATCAGAATAAGAAAAACATGCATATAAAAATCATGGTTAATCATCCATTTCTATAGGAATCTAAAACGTCTGAAGTGTCAGCTTTCAGAAGAGCTGAACTATGGCAGAGTTTGCCTTGCTATTCACAAGAACAAAGCCTTACATCTTTGCTTTTTTCCGAATTTTATTGGCAGACCTCATCACAGTGCTACCTCAATCTAATTGAAAACATTTCAGTAATAGTAAATATCTGTGATATTACACTCCATGTAAAGTCAGACAAATGCTCTGTTATTGTCAAGATAACAAGAAATCTTAAGATTTGTCAAGAAATATCTTGTTACAATACAGATGGTTTAACCCTGAAGAATCATGCAACCATTTTTTTTTCTTTTTTTGAGAAGAGAGAATCCAATAATAAGTATAATCCTTCAGGTGTAAAACATGCTTTAATTAGGATAATCCAATAGATTTAATCATTAAAAAAATTAAGCCTCTAATGAAAGGACAGAGGTCATTTTATTACAGGGTTTTGCAAAGGTTTAACCACTGCTCACAATGTGTATAGTAATTTGTAGGAGTTATGTTCTGTCAAGTCACCACGCACACTGACTCTGTGAATACTGAGCTATTGCTCCAAGGAGAAATACAGGGTTATAAGTTCCTACAAACTTCTGGTCACCGCATTTTTTTCAATTGAAACACCATTTGTGTTATATAGGTTTGGTTGCCAAATCCTCGTGAAACAAGTTAGTCTCCTCTTCCGCATAACTCTCTTCCTGTATAACACTTAGCAGGTATTATTTGAAAAATTTCTGCAGCCTTTTGATTTGTGTAGCACCTGCCTCACATGCAAGTTTAACATTTTCCCCACAATATCGCCTTTTGAAACATGTGAGCCAGTCAGCCCTGTTAGGGAAGGAAGGGTTTAACATTTTCCTGACCCTAAGTAATGTGACCGTAGGTTCCTTTGGCTTTCAGCCTCTACAGTGCAGCCTAAATATGCTTTTAAAAAAAAAAACAACTCAGTTTTGTCTCATGAATCCACAAATTCAGCCACTTTTCCATATTCTCCACAATTTCATCACACGCTATAGATGTCACTATAGCCCTTTATGGGGCGGCTTCACATACAGATTGGTGAATTTCCTCTTCCTTCTTCTGGATGTACCTTATTGTTGATCCAGTAGCATTGATCTCACAGCTGACAGCATTACAACTCACACCTGAACACGTTTTCTCCATAAGACACATCACAGCCTTTAGCGCATAGGAACACTAGACAGCGCTTCAGCAGTATGCTTGGAGGCCATTGTAAGAGCAGAATCACCAACAAAAAGCCCCCAAAATGCAAAAAAAAAATGGCTTTAAATAGACCCCCCCCCCAAAGAACACTTGTTTCCAATAGAAGAACTGAAACAAGAAGGCAGAGAGTGTCACCTTGTCAACCTCAGCTGGGAACATTTATGTAGGACAACAAAGTTTTTGCCACACTGCACAGACCCACAAATGACTATGACAGCACCCCCAAGTATCGATTTGGGGGCTACTAATCCATTTTAGCAATCAGGGGACTTCACAAATATGGAATCTGTAGATAGTGAGGATTGACTGTATTAATGATAAAGATCCAGTTGAAGAGATGGTCTTGTTGCGTGTGCTTCATGAACTGTGAATCAAAGTTAGGTTTCTGCTTGGCAGTCTCCTTTCCTATTGGAAGTTGGAATTTTATTTTTTGACTTATTACTACATTATGGAAGATAGAACAGTTTTGTCAGCACAGAACTGAACCAGGACTTTTTTTTTTAATGACTGAAATAAAAAATGAACTACTTTTCCCTCTGGGGCTTCTTTATTTCATGTTTTGAGGGTTTTATTATTCCCTGTACACTTTGTGTAATGCTTGGTAACTGTGGCAATTCACTTACACTTGCACCTTGAGAAATTACGAATTCATTCATGCATTCTGCAAAGACATTCGTGCATAGGCAAATTTTCTTAGATAGGGATGCCAACCAAAATGGAGGAGTAAGGAATTCCAGGGCTCTGCTTCTCCACGAAAGCTGTTAATGAGCTGGCAAAATTGTCAGAATCATCTTTTGCAGAACTCTGGAATCTAGTCAAACACTCGCAACCAGCAAGGGAAAGCTTATTGAAGAAACAAGCTGCTGCTTTACAGTAAGAAAGCACTGTGGCATTTTAAATTGCCCTGTGACTATGGTGACCATTGGGAACGCAGCCCACATTTCCAGGAATACTGCTGAGGAGCTTTGTAGAATGTTACATGGTTTCTGATGAGAAGTCTACTGTAATTGCTGTCCTTATTCCTCTATAGGTAATTTGTTTTCTGGCTCCTTTCAACATTTTTCTTTGTCTTTGGTTTTCTGCTGGTTGATTATGATATACCTAGGTGTAGTTTTTTTGGATTTGGTATCTGTCATTAAGTTTGGAAATTTTTTGATAATTATTCAAATATTATCATATATGTGTGTGTATTTTTCTTTCCTTTTTTTCTTTTATTCCAGTAATGTGGATATTATATCTTTTAAAAATTTCCTATAGTTCCTGGATCTTAGATCTTTTTCATTCTTTTTTTCTCTTTGCATTTCACTTTGGGATGTTTTTATTAACAAATCTTTAAGTTCACTGATTATTTCTTCAGCCATGGTGAATCTACTGATGAGCCCATAAAGGCATTTTTTTCATTTTTGTTACAGTGTTTTGGATTTCTAGCATTTAACTTTTATCCTTTCTTAGAATTTCTGTCTTTCCTTACACTACTCATCTGTTCTTACATGTTGTCTGTTTTTTTTTTTTCTTAACATATTAATCATAGTTATTTAAAATTTTCTCTCTGATAATTTCAACATCTGTCATATCTGAGTTAGGTGTGACTATGATTTTTCTTGACTTTCTGTGTGCCTTATATTTTTTTTTGTCAAAAGCCAGACATTATGTTTCATAGTATGAACTGAGGTAAATAGTGCTCTAATAGTGCTCAGATTTATGCTAATCTGTCTAGGAGTTGGGCTTTGTTTAATGTTCACTTTAGCTGTAGGTTTCAGAGACTCAAATTCTTCTAGGGTCTTTTTTGTCTCCCCTCTTGACTTTGGACTTCCCTGTGTACTCCTCCTCCGAGAGAGCCTGTGTCTTGTAGCATTTTCACCTGTGGTCCTCTATTATTATACTAGGCCCCTGATGGTTGTCTGGTAATGTATGAGGGAGAGTGTACATTGTGTAATCTTTCAATTAAATCTCCATATTTCACTGCATTTGTATTTTTGGCATATGCCTTTCATGAATGTTTTTTCTTGTATAGTATCTCCATACTTTAAGTGAGATAGAAGGCTCAGTGGCACTGGGATGAGAAGAATGCCTCTCCCCCATGGCTCTGGGATAAGGCTGTAGTAAAGTCTCTCCTCCTGCAGAGGAGACCTTTCCATGGAGAAGGCTCTGAGTGTGTTATAAAAGAATTACTCTCCCCTTCCGTTGCCAGACTGCATGGGCTACTTTTTGGATCTTCATTATGAGAACCTAGTGGATTTCCTGGATATAAATCCCATGTAAATATGCCACCCTCCACCCCCATCCCTGGTGGCGGGTCACCAGGAGTTTCTCACTCTCAACTAATCTTACCAGTTTATGGTTCCAGTGGCTACTGGTCCAGGTAAGAGGCAGCTGTGACACTTTGGATTCACTTGTCTCACCCAGTTTGGGGATGATGGTTTGTCCTGCACATCTAGTTTCTCTGATAGGTACAAGAAAACTCATTGATTTTCATTTTGCCCAAATTTTTCTTCTTGTAAGGATGAGAGTGATGACTTTTAAGCTCTTTACATATTGCAATTGACACCCAAAGTTTTCATTTTAATTAAAAGTGTGTTGTTTAATTTCCAAGTATTTTGAGGTTTCCCAGATACCTTTCTTATATTGATTACTAGTGTTTTGAGACCATAATTTGTATTATTTCAGTTATTTTAAATGTGTTAATATGTGTTTTTTGACTGAATATGTTATCTATATTGGTTAATATTCTATTCAAGCCTAAGAATAATGTTTACTTTACTTTCATTGGATTGTGTATTCCACAGATGTCAGTTGGATCTAGTTACCTGTAAATGTTTGTGCTTTTGACACCAAGATTCTAAACTATTTCCTCTTCCACTGAAAATATCACATAGTGGTTCTCTTTCATCCTTTCCTTCCATATGACTAAAACAATGTGTTTCAGAAGTGTCTGGAAGGGTGACTGAAGGGCCTAGAATTGAAAGATTTGCCATGTTCAAAATGCCCAGAACTTTTTTGCTAAATTAAGCAAGTCACAACTGAATTTCCTTCTCGTATTTTTTTTTTTTTAGTTTCTGTTCTTCAATTTCTGTTCAAAAAATTTTATCTTATTCTCAAACTACAATTAACCCCATCAAAGTTTGTCAATTTTATTTTATTTTTTAAATTAATTGATTAATTTATTTTTGGCTGCGTTGGGTCTTCATTGCTGTGTGCCGGCTTTCTCTAGTTGTGGGGAGCTGGGGCTACTCTTCGTTGCGGTGCATGGGCTCTTGGCATGCGGGCTTCAGTAGTTGTGGCACACAGGCTCAGTAGTTGTGACACACGGGCTTAGTTGCTCCGCGGCATGTGGGATCTTCCTGGACCAGGGCTTGAACCCGTGTCCCCTGCGTTAGCAGGTGGATTCTTAACCATTGCGCCACCAGGGAAGTCCCAGTTTGTCAATTTTAAACTCATTTGAATATTATAGAGAAGAGCTTTCATTTACTTATTTTCTTTCTTTATTCAGTATCTGAAAATCCGTGGTTCACTCACTGCAGTATAAAATTCCAGGATAGTAGGAAAAGTCTTTGGTACATTCATGCAAACTTGGAAAGCAAGGAGTTATATCCTAAGACACATCAAATACATAATGTGTTGCCACATATTGCAGATTCTCAGTAATTCCACATATCTCCTGGGTTATTCAACTAAATGACATTTTGATAATTAAGGAAGCATTTCACATTCTGAGGATGTCAAACATAGTTGTGTGTTAGATGACTCCATAAAGTAACCTTCATCCTGGTGCCTCTGGTCAAACCTTATGCAGTGTTCCAAAGAGGTTCATGTAAAAGCTATCCTTTTATGGCATCAGCAAACACATGGTATAAAAAAATAAGAACTTGTTGCACTGAGATGAAAGGTGTTTATCCAACTGTATGCTGAAGGGAAATGGCATCACTTGGCATATCATATAACACATTTAAAAGCATTATCAATGGTACTGGAGTATTTTGTAAAGGCACTGTTTCGGTTTTTTATTCTCTCCTCCAAATCACAAACCAAAAATATTAATTCAGGAGAACTTGACTTGTCTCTTCCACTGGTCAAAGTTTTTATTTTTCTTCTCATTGATTGGCAAAGTGATAGGCAAGATGAATATGCCTCAAGATGCTATTTTGAATTGGGGCAAATACACATTCTAGTGATTTTGCTACTTTGTTACAAATTGTGCTACAGTCTCATGAAAAAGTTCTCCAGTGCTTGATGTATTTTATGTACTTCTACAGCTATTAAGAGTTTAATATAAAAATTACATTAAAAATGGGAGTTTGGGATTAGCAGATGCAAACTGGTATATATAGAGCAGATAAACAAGGTCCTACTGTATAGCACAGAGAACTATATTCAATATCCTATGATAAACCGTAATGGAAAAGAATATGAAAAAGAATGTATTTATATGTATAACTGAGTCACTTTGCTGTACAGCAGTAATTAACACAACATTGTAATTCAACTATACTTGAATAAAAAATAAATTAAAAAAAAAAAAGAATTGAGACCAGTAATGTCTCTTTAAAAATTTGATCTAGCCTAGTTTCAAATGCATAATAAACTCTGTATCCCAACAATAAGGCCAAAAAAGTAAGCTGCTTTGTGAGGTTTAAAAAAAAAATCACATTTTACAGGATATTTTACTATTATATTAATATCAACGTATATTAATTCTATATTTATGTCATTAAATATGTCTATCCAGAAATTTATGGTTTTATCAAAAATTCAAACTATAAAAATCATTTTTTAACAAGGGAGTTTTACTTCATTCCTATAATATGATATTATAACTGGTGATTGGGGTTTACTCCCCTAATTCCTTATAAAATATGAACTTCCTTGAGATTATGAATAAAATAAAATAGAATGGATAAAGAAAATGTGGTATATACATACAATGGAATATCACTCAGTCTTAAAAAAAGAAATACTTCCATTTATAATAAGACTGATGAACCTGAAGGATATTATGCTAAATGAAATAAGCCAGTTGTAGAAGGACAAATATTGTATGATGCCACTTAAATGAGGTATCTAAAGTAGTCAAAATCTTAAAAGTAGAAGGTGGATGATGGTGGTTGCCAGGGTTTAGGGAAGGGGGGAAATGGGGAGTTGTGCACTGTACCCAACAGGGTTGGTGAGAGCAGTCTAGTTGCAGTAAAAGTGGACTATGGAATCAGACTGCCAGGCCTCATGCCTAACATCATCAAAAGCATCTGTCAATGGACATTTGGGTTGTTTCTATATCCTAACTATTGTGAATAATGCTGCAATGAACATAAGGGTGCAGCTATCTCTTCAAGATCCTGATTTCAATTCTTTTGCAAATATTTTCTCCCTCTTTATGGGTTGACTTTTCACTCTTGATTGTTTCCTTTGCTATGCAAAAGTTTTTTAGTTTGGTGTAGGCGCACTTGTCTAATTTTGTTTTTTGCCTGTGCTTTTGGTGTCATATCCAAGAAATTGCCAAGACCAGTGTCAGGAAGCTTTTTCCTTATGTTTTTTCCTATGAGCTTTACAGTTTCATGTCTTAAATTTAAGGTTTTAATGCATTTTGAGATGATTTTTGTATATGATGTAAGACTGGGGTCCAGTTTCATCTTTTTTGCATGTGGATATTCAGTTTTCCCAACACTATTTGTTGAAGAGCCTATCCTTTCCCCATTGTATATTCTTGGCACTCTTGTTGAGAACTGGTCTAAGCAGTGGGAAGCCAGAGGAAAGTGGTGGAGGTCCTCAGTGGTTCTGATGTGCAAATTGGTCATCTGATTTGGGTACTGGGGCAAAAGGCAAATCGAACCATGTCATGTAATAGCTGTTTCCCTCTAAAGCTTCCCTCAGGATAGCTGGAGCTCTGGCCTACTAATCCATGCAGTTTTATCCAATAAAGTGAAATGACTAGGGGAATGTCAGAATGATCTCAACCTATTATCAAACTTTAAATAGGTAAGAAACTCAGCCCTCTGGCAAAGTATCTCTTGGGTGGGGGGAAATGAAAGAAGAGGATAACATAGCCCCCAAAATTCAACAAACAAAACAAGCAAAGATAAATAAATAAATAAATAAGTGGGGTAAGAATTCACAAATAAAGTTTGTATTTACCTAAAAAGAAAGTAAACAAAGAAAACATGTGCAGAAATATATACACAAACTGATTGGAAATTATAGGAATTTTACCTGAAATGATTTGTTAGATTACCTTTAGTTAACAAATTAAGCCATTTTGGGAACTAAAACTTTTTCTTGGTTTAACAGTGTTTTCCACCGTTTAACTGAACGTCTTAACCCTTCCCACAGTTCTGAGCCTACTGTCTCCTCACACGTAAATGTGAAGCTAGCTTATGGTATTTCCTAGAGCACACATTTTATTGTATTTTCATTATAACTTCCTGGCACCACAGCACACATTGTTAGGAGTAAGTTACTTTTAATAAGTCTTGGGAAACGATTATACTTTCTAAAAGAAAATTGTCCAAAAGTGATAGAATTCAACCATATCAATAGATTTTTGATAAACATGTCTAATTATTTTTTTTGCAAAAGTAGCATTTTGTTTCTTCTTTTATACTTGACAGCACTGCATTATATATAACCCATAGGCCTGTAATTTTTACAAGCATCACTTTGTGTGCAAGTGTCCCAGAAATACAACTGAACATACGGTAAATAAATACATTTTCCCAGGGCAAACTGATATACAACACCCAAGCACAGAATGTGGAGCATGGCTAGAGGTGGAAGTCCCTGATGTGACGATGCATGTTTCCTCACTAGAGCAGTTTGATATCTGATCATACAGAAGGAGCTACTGAAAGATTCTGTTGAAAGGGAATGGTTTGCTTTGATGTATTCTACTGTAATTGTCCCTGAACATGGTAAATGATTTAATAAAAGGGAAGAGCTAGTAGATTGGCATAAAGACAACCAAACAGATACATATTCAAAAGTAGGACAAAGAAAAAAACCTTTGAAAATCCAATAATCTCCATAGCAAGTTTTCCTTTAGCTTTGGTCACTCAGTGAAATTTGAAAGAGAAAATAGAATGAAATCTCATTATTAAATTATTGACTGGTTCACAGGAGAAATAATCAATTAGGACAAAATAAACTTCTCCCACCAACAGCATTCATAGGAATATCTAGAAATCTGTGCATGTTTAATAGATACTAGTAAAAAGGAGGGTCCCATTGTCTTTAGTAACACCATGCATTTTCTTTAAGTGTATTTTTTAAGTAAAATATTTATTAGGTTTCCTAGTTTTACCACAGTCTCAGTATTGCATGCTTTAAAGCACAGCTAGAGATAATCTGAATATCTTATTTTAGAAATGAGGAAACTAAAGAACAAAAAATTGCTTGGTTGATTTGTTAATACAAAGGCCAGAACAAGGATGGAAAACCCTCTGACTACAATGGTCCTTAGACTTTATTAGAGGGGCTCTTTGTCAAATCTTAAGACTAAATGCTCATCACCAGAGTGACTTCTTTGCCTTCTGCCTGGTACTGCCCGATTGGTTATATTCTTGAAATATTTTTCAGATTTCCCTAGAAGTTTTCATCAAAATTCTCCATAGGTTGTATCCAACAACTTTGAATATTGGCCATGTGCTCTAGTATTAGTTTTCTTTTAATGATGTTCTGTGATTAACATGAATTCTTTTTCACCTATAAAATGTTATAAATCATTGTTAAAAATCTTTAAAGTGATATTCTAATTGATGTGTTTGACCTCTCATCATCTGATCTCTAAAGAATTAAAGTAGTTTAAGAATATAAGGACAGTGATCAACAGATCAAAATAATAGAATGTCCCTTTGTTTTGTTTACTTTTTATGTGGGGGTTACTTTTTTTTTTTAATTTTATTTATTTATGGCTGTGTTGGGTCTTCGTTTCTGTGCGAGGGCTTTCTCTAGTTGTGTCAAGCGGGGGCCGCTCTTCATCGCGGTGCGCGGGCCTCTCACTATCGCGGCCTCTCTTGTTGCGGAGCACAGGCTGCAGACGCGCAGGCTCAGTAATTGTGGCTCACGGGCCCAGTTGCTCCGTGGCATGTGGGATCTTCCCAGACCAGGGCTCGAACCCGTGTCCCCTGCATTGGCAGACAGATTCTCAACCACTGCGCCACCAGGGAAGCCCCTACTTTTTTATACAGTAAAGCCATTCACATTCTTCACTCTTTTTGCATATTTCAACAAAACTCACATGACTATCTTTTATCCTTGTATATACATGTCCTGCTATTTTGTTCTCTTAAAAAAACAATAGACAAAATACAGTGATACTATCATCATGAAAGAATTAAGAATCTTTTGAAGTGCTTATTTAGATTCATTTCTGAATTCAGTCTGGAAGTTATAATTGTCTTATCAATAGGTGTCATGATTTGGAAATAATATTGCATTCAAAGTTAAATTCCTCTGGCATGTGACGTCTTTTGTCATGATCAAAGTGAGCAAGATGGGGCTTCCCTGGTGGCTCAATGGTTAAGAATCCGCCTGCCAATGCAGGGCACATGGGTTTGAGCCCTGGTCCGGGAAGATCCTAAATGCCGCGGAGCAACTAGGCCCGTGCGCTACAACTACTGAGTCTGTGCTCTAGAGCCTGCGAGCCACTACTACTGGAACCCATACGCCTAGAGCCTGTGCTCTGCAACAAGAGAAGCCGCCACAATGAGAAGTCCATGCACCGCAACAGAGTAGCCCCTGCTCGCCGCAACTAGAGAAAGCCCGTGCACAGCAATGAAGACCCAATGCAGCCAATCAATCAATCAATCTTTTTTAAAAAAAGTGAGCAAGACATCATTGCTCTGTGATTCCTGAAGAGAGATAGCCTTCAATATATTTGTGTAGGAATCAGAACACTTAAAATAGGATGTTGTGCCACTGTCCATTATAAAGTTATTTTAGAGTTATTTTTTTTAACGTTATAGTGACCCATCACTTTTAGAGTATGCGATGAATTCAACTTTGCAATTAATTTAAGGGGTATTTTAGTCTGAGGATGGCAGCTAAATATTGCAAAAATATAGTTAAATGATATGCAATATGGAAGGAGGTAGGACAAAACAATGCAGAAAGTTATTTAAAAACTGATTTGGACTCATATCAATTTAGAGACTGAAGCCAATTAAAGGAAAACAAGAAGAAAGAGCTATATGTCAACATCTATTTCTTTTTAGATTTGTTTGATAATTAGTTAAATGTGAAATGGCTAATGGCAAACTTTTGTCAGAGCAAATTTATTTAAATTAACAATATTGATTAAATTTATTATCTATAGCATTTATGAAAGTGAACTTTTACCATAAAGAGAAACTGCTTTTTGCCTGCTCTTTGTGCAAATTTGACATTAGTGACTTGGGCGATTACCCTAATAGAAATGACCATAGTGGAATTGTGTTGAAAAGTCACAATTTCACCCTTAAAATTAGGTGAAATAAGGTATTTTCACCTTAAAAGTGACAACAATAACTAACTAGAATAAATTTTTTATGGCTTTTTGAACTTCGAACTTGATTGGCTATTTTGAACCCTAATGCCTTAGCAGTAATTCACACTTCTATCTCTTTCATTCTTTAAAAATTTATCGCCAGTAGATCAATGATTAGAATTAGAACCATTGATAATTTGGTAACATTATTCTCTGAGAAACCATACAAAGTGGACAACACTTTATTCTGCCATATTGCCACATAAAAAAATTACAGAGGTTGGAGAAATTTGGGTTATTTATTAAAGAAGTTAGAGATTCATAATGTATAGGAATGGATAAGATTCCAACAGCTAAGACTGAAAGCTTAAACAGCTTTGTTTTTCACAGATTAACTACATATTTCATTTCATTTTTAGATCAACAATACTGGTTTGAATACATATATTTTGCATATTTACTACTTGTATATGTACAGAATTTCTACCATGAGTCTCACCATGATTTAGCACTGGGTATTATAGTGCTGAAAAAACTAGGCAGTTACTACTTTCATGAAGCTTCATTTATGGAAGAAGTAGGCAATAAATAGTCATATATCCATATGTAATATATACACACACATGTATGTATGTGTGTGCACATATCAGAAAGTATTGATGAATGCTGTGAAGAAAACAAATAGAAAAAAGGGATATCATTTTTGATAAGGTTATCAAGACATATACGATGGTCATTATTTTATATGGTGGTCATCATTTAATAAGGTTAATTGGTAGGGCAAATTCCTCCTAGCTAAGAATATGCTCAATACCAAATTACCCCTGAGGCTGAGCATATATAAACTAGATATCAGATTAAACAGTTACATAAAGGAATATTTGTTGCAATTGAAGAAGAATGATAAAAGAGTATCTTTTGTTTTTCTGTTTAAGGCAAGAGGTAAGCAGAATGGGAAAAATAGCTCTATTACTACTAAACTAGGTTGTAGGGCATGGCTCTGAAATACCAGTTTTTTGGTTTTCGGGTTTTTTTCAATATTAGACCCCAGGATAGAGTTAGCTCATTCAAGCATAGATAATGCTGGAGAATTGGAGCTTTTCCTTACAGGCTCCTTCCCCATACCAATGAAATGTAATTGGTATTTTAACAAGTTTCAGTGTTTATTGTGTTCAAAGAACAAAATATATTCTAGTCTCCCACTCTCCCATATAATTTTACTGAGTGGAGAAAATCTTCCTGTCTCCTTGGATCACTACTCCTGTTCACTGTGATTTCTGCTTACTTTAGGATAACTGGTATGCTTACAATCACTTTACAGTCACAATGTCAATTCTGTTAATAGAATGCCCAGCTAAAAAAGTAAAATACAAACTCTGAGCTTGGTTTAATTTCAAATATTCTCCCTTTTGCTGGATGAGCATGCTTTCAGAGCAAGCTTTCAAAGAATAATATATTTAGCTCTCTCCTTACTCTCATTTTCTGGTTTCTTTACTGGTTCCTCTGAGACAGAGAGTGGTGGGGGGGGGGGAAGTTTTGCAAACTTTCTAACATCCATTATTAGTTCAGTTTGTTTTATAGACTCACATCAGCATTTCCTGTCAGAGGATTCTTTTGAAGGCATTTGGTTTAGAGCTGGCCAAAGAGCATGACCTTGGCCCTCCGGAGGCATTCTCCCAAATCTGAAAGTTTTAGACTTGGTAATAACCTCATAAGGACACATTTGTTTCAGATTAGAAGCAGTTTATTTGCTCCAATTTCACAGTTCAGTCACGGAACACAAACTACATTATCTAAGTACAGTGGAGACTCACTCTTCTTTGCATAACAGTAGATAAAAAGGAAATCAGTGCAAGTCACTTTTTTCAAAATCTTTGTTCGCAGGTCAGTTGGCACTTATGTGTAGTGCATCCTATCAGATAGATTTGCCTGAAAGTAGAGAAGATGGATGCTATCTTAGTCCATTCAGATAGCTATAACAGAATACCATAGATTGGTGGCTCTGAAACAATAGAAATTTATTTCTCATGGTTTGGGAGGCTAGAACTCCAAAATCAAGGCACCAGCAGATTTGGTGTGTGATGAGGACTGACTTCCTCCTTCTTACATAGACAGTCTGCTTCTTGGTGTGTCCTCATGATGGAAAGGGCATGGGAGTTCTTTGGAGCTTCTTTTATAAGGGCACTAATCTCATTCTTGAAGGCTCCACCTTTATGACCTAATAACCTCTGAAGGCCTCACTTTCTTATACTATCACATAGGGAGTTAAGATTTCAACATATGAATTTTGGGGAACATAAACATTCAGTCCATTGCAGATGCTGCTCTTGGGTCATGAAGAGCTAGCTGCCTTGCCTATGGGACCATTTTTTTTTTACCAGGAGGAGGAATGAGACCAGAGTTTGGAGAGGGCTTAGCTTTCTTAGTTTCCTTTTTGCTTTGCTCTAGGAATCTGGGGCTTACTACCTACTTTCCATCTCCCTCGTTTTCAATTTGCAAAGGTGTGCTAATTTCCAGTTGGTTTATTTTCTTTTACTAAAATCCCATATTAAAAGCTAGAACTTGCATTTTATTGACTGAACTATTTTCTTTGGTTCAGGGGACTCATTAAAATGGAGACTTTAGTGGAAATTTCATCTTCAGTGTGGAAGAAATGTCTCTAAGGCAATGATTCAAAATGAGTCAGGTTAAAAGATTCAGCTGGATACTCACTTCCCCAGGCTGTCCTAGGAATGGTAACATTATTTTAGAATGTTTGTTATCCTATGTGGTGAACATTTTAGCATGTTTATTGATTATTTTATTTTTTATTTTTATATTTTTGTAAGTGTTCAATTCACTGCCATTGTTGATTTTTTCACTAGGCTATTAGTGTTTTTAATAATAATTTATAAAAATTCTCTGTATAAATTTCTATCTTTCCAATATATAGAATAAATCAGTTATTTTTTTAATCAGTTATTTGCCTTTAACATTATTTTAAAGGATATATTTTATTACCCAATATTTATCTTAATTCTTCTGACTTATGGTAATATATTCTTTCTTTCAGATCAACTTTATAAGCAATTATATAAAAATTAATAAGCAATGCATCATATATATGTGTGTGAATATATATCATACCTATATGTTATAGATGTATTTTTTCTTAATTTTTAGCCATCTTTATTTTCCTGGAATGAGTCCCTCTTGAGTAATTTGATTTAATATTTAATTACTACACTGCTGGACTGTTTCTGTTGCCTTCAGTTTAGGATTGTTGCATCTATTTTATAAGTAATGTAGAACTATATTAGATCATACCAAACAATTGATAGAATACCTAGACTATGTCTCCAAGTTTAACACATGCTTAGCACACATTATGTCCTCAATAAAGCTAAATTATGCTAAATCTGTTGCATATTATACACTTATTCTGTGCAAAATCTAGTAAGGAAACAGAAGTTAGAAAGCCGCAATTGTTTCTACAGATGGTTTAAATTTTAGGAACTGGAATGAGAGAAAAAGACAAGTATTATACAAGATGGAATGAAATAAATATCACAAGACGGATAGGGACACCATGGCATAGACATTCAAAGAAGGAAGAAAATATAGAAATTCATAAGTGGGAAAATAAAAACCAGAAGTTTAAATAAAAGTATAAGGCAAAAATGTGAGCTGAAAAAACGTTGAGTCAAAATAACCATAGAAAATAAGCTAAAATGAACAAATATGCTGGTTTACATATATAGACATTCAGAAATGAAGGAATTATTAGATGGCTAATTAATTCAATAAACATATGGTGAGATGCTGGGTTTAAGATAAATAAGATTAATACAGCCACTAGCTTCTAATCACTCATACTTTAGAGGGGGAAACAAATAAGTAAATAACGACTTATAATAAGTTTGATAAATTAAAAATGGAATACATAAATATAGGTACAGCTAACTCAGATATTGTGGATCAGGGAAGGTTTTCTGGAAAAAAAAAAAAAGTAGATTCTATATTGGGCTATGAAAATGAGTAGGAATCATCCAGTTGAAGTGAGGGCTGTGTGAATGTACTTCTATACAAGCATATCAGTTTATCTATAAAGGCACTGTTGGAACTGTGTCCTAAATATCTGTGTAACTATTTTCTGATTCCTTCACTTGACATTTATAACAATATTGTGCCTTTTTATCTCTTTGCTACATACTTGGCTAGCATTATCATGTCTATTGCCTCTTGTTTTTTATACTCTTTTTGCTTTATGACTTAAAAAATAATTCAGATTTCCTTACAGGGAAAGATAATGATAACAATGCAGTTTTATATTACTTGTCCTCCAAATTGCTTAGGAAAACCAAGCGGGGGTAGCAAAATAAATAAATATTACATGGATAACATCATCAATACAGATATGTGATAAGGAATCTCCATGAACCAAAAAATGAATGGACAAGGTAAAACCATATAAAACTTGACCTCACAAAGAAACAGCCCAGGTTTACTAGCAGCACAGAGGTGGTGGAGTGACGAAAAAGAGAAGCTTCAACAAAGAGCATAGGAGCACAGAGTTGTCAATGGCTATTCACTTGCGAGTTGAGAGGAGCCCTTATCAATAACTCTGGTAGTAACAGTGAAATAGGGAGAGGCCTCCATAAACTTCAGGATTTTTTAACAGCTTTATTCAATTGTAATTTATATCCATAAAAATTTACCTGCTTTCAGTTTAATTTTTGGTAAGTTTATGGAGTTATACAGCCATCACTATAATCCAATTTTGGAATATTTTCAGCACTCCAAAAAGATTCATTGCATTTTTCCTAGTCACCCCACATTCCTAAGCCTAGTCCCAGGGAATCACCTACTTTATGTCCTCCTTATAGAAAATTCATATAAATTGAATCATAAAATATGGGGGATTTTTTTTGTGTGTGTGTGCCTGGATTATTTTTCATTGTATAATGTTGTTGAGGGTCATCCATATGGAAGATATCAGTACTTTCCTCCTTTTTATTGCTGAATAGTATTCCACTGTATGGATATGCCACATTGTGCTATTCATTCACTGGTTGATAAGACATTTGGTTGTTTTTAGCTTTGGGGTATTATGCATTTGTGTTGCTATAAACATCACATATATGTCTTTGTGTGGGCATGTGTCTTCATTTCTTCTGGTTAGATTCCCAGGAGTGATACTCCTGGGTCATGTGGTAAATTTACATATATCTTTAAGAAAATGCCAAACTGTTTTACAAAGGCACCATACCATTTTACTTTCTTTCCTGCAATGTATCCCTACCAATAGACATTACTTTTTGTCTTTTTAAATATAGCCAATCTAGTGGATGTGAAGTGGTATGTCATTATGCTTTAAACTGCATTCTCTTTAATATGATGCTGAACATCTTTTCATGTGTCAATTGGCTAATTTCATATTTCTTTGATGAAATGTGTATTCAAAACTTTTGTTCATTTTTAAAGTAGGTCATTTGTCTTCCAGTTATTCAGTTATAAGATTATAAGTTTTAGATACAAACCCTTTATTAGACATAGGATTTACAAATATTTTCTCTCAGACTGCATCTTGTCTTTTCATTTTTTAAAGATGCTCTTTGAAGTACAGAAGATTTAAATTTTGACCAAATCCATTATATCATTTTTTTCTTTTATGGATGGCACTTTCTTATAGTATCTAAGAAATATTTTTCTAACCCCAAATCATAACGTTTTTCTCCTTATTTTCTTCAAATGCTTTATAATTTTAGCTCTTTCACTTATGTCTCAGATTCATTTTGAGCTCATTTTTTAGTATAGTGTGCGAGAATAGTTTAGAGTCATCTTTTTGTATTTGGATATTGAATCGTCCCATAACCATTTGTTGAAAAGGCTATCATTTCTCCATTAAATTAATTGCCTTTGAGCCTTTGTTGAAAATTCATTGACCATAAATGTAAGTGTTTATTTCTGGACTCTCAATTCTGCTCCACTGATCTATGTATATGTTTATCCTTTTCTCAATACCACACTCTCTTGATTACTCTAGCTTTGTAATAAGTCTGAAATTGGGAAGTATAAATCTTCCAATTGTGTTGTTCTTTTTTAAGATTGTTTTTGCTGTTTTGTGGCCTTTGCCTTTCCTTATAAATTTTAAGATTAACGTCTTAGTTTCTGAAGGAAAAAAGTCTGCTGGAATTTTGTTAAGGATTACATTGAATGCATAATTGATCAATTTGGAAAGAATTCAATTTTAATGATCTCAAGTCTCTTAATCCATGAATAGGAAAGGTCCTTCCATTTATTTAGGTCTTATTTGATTTCTCTCAGCAGTATTTTTCAATTTTCATTGTACAGGTCTCATAATTCTTTTTATTTTTTTCCCCTATTTTATTCTATTTGATGAAAATTATTTCTTAATTTCATTTTTGATTGTTCATTGTTAGTTTAAATACATTTGACTTTTATATTGATTTTTTTCCTGTGAACTTATTGAATTTATTTTTTAATTTTAATAGTTGTTTTTGCATATTTCTTAGGATTTCATATATCCTGGGTCATATTATATGTGAATAAAAATAGTTTTATTTCTTCTTTTCTAACCTGGGTGTATTCTATTTATTTTATTTTCTTTGCCTGATTTTGAGAGTAGACACCTTTGTTTTGTTTCTGATCTCAGTCAGAGGATATACAGTCTTTTACTGTGATGTATGATGTTAAATGTCAGTTTTGGGTAGGTGCCTTTTATCAGGTTGAAGAAGTTCCTTCTATTTTTATGTTTTTGAGTTTTTATCATGGATGGATATTGGGTTTGGTTAAATGTCTTTTTCTGCATCTATTGAAGTTTTGTCCTTTATTGTATATATGTAATGTATTACATTAATTGATTTTGAGGAGTTAAAACAACCTTGTATTTTTGCAATAAATTCAACATGGTCATTCTTTATAATTCTTTTATATTAGATTTACTAATATATATTCCCTATTACAAAATTGCATTTATTTCAATACATAATAAGAGTTTATATATCATACCTTTGAGT
This sequence comes from Eubalaena glacialis, assembly GCF_028564815.1. Classification (NCBI taxonomy): domain Eukaryota; kingdom Metazoa; phylum Chordata; class Mammalia; order Artiodactyla; family Balaenidae; genus Eubalaena; species Eubalaena glacialis. The sequence continues at coordinate 80,471,977 of NC_083724.1, read as the reverse complement.
AAAAGCTGTTCTCTAAGAAAATATATCAAATTTATTCTGTGGTTTTGCTTTACCCCTGGGAAACAATTGCACATCTTTGGATGTATTAATATTCTGGTATGTAAACATGGGCATAATAATTATTGGCTTAGAAAAATAAAGAATTACTCCTGAATGGGAGAAGAGTGTTGAACAGATAAAATCTTGGCTCTGTCAACAAAGGATTACGTGACGGAATAGCTGTTACATAGAAAACCAGCAGGGTATAAAACTAGCTTAAGATATCCATCCACTTTTCCTATTCTCTGAAAAGGAAACACATCTTCATTTTGAAGGTTTGTTAAAACATTTGAAAGACATCTATGCCTAGTGCATTTTAGGGTGAATTTAAATGGTATTGGGAAAGATATATATTATGATTAATTCAAGTTTACCAGTTTTTCCTAGAAATGATCATTTCAGTGAACAATAAGGGATATGAAGAAAATGAAAATGTACAATGTGCTATTAGGTATTATTTAGGGGTGAGAAGTTGTTTAACATGAGAATGAGAAAAGGTGTGTTTGATCTGAGTTTTATGTGCTGCTAAGAAGTCATTGCTGAGGAAGAAGATCCAAAATCTGAGAGAATTTCCACTTCCCTTTTGGAATGGACACAATTGGTGCTCATCCCAAAGAGAGAACCTATCTCACTTGCTATAATTTTTTTGAATTTTATTTGTTTATTTATTACACAGCAGGTTCTTATTAGTTATCTATTTTATACATATTAGTGTATATATGTCAATCCCAATCTCCCAGTTCATCCCCTACCCCCCCACCCCCGGTTTCTCCCCTTGGGGTCCATGCATTTGTTCTCTACATCTGTGTCTCTATTTCTGCCTTGCAAACCAGTTCATCTGTACCATTTTTCTAGTTTCCAGATACATACGTTAATATACGATATTTGTTTTTCTCTTTCTGACTTACTTCACTCGTATGACAGTCTCTAGGTCCATCCACATCTCTACAAATGACCTGATTTCATTCCTATTTATGGCTGAGTAATATTCCATTGTATCATTTGCTATTTTTATAGGTTGTTTTCCACGCTTTTGTGTGTGTTTAGGTCTAATAGCATTCACCTGCAACTCAGAGAACTGCCCTCCATCTGCTGAAGCCACTTGCCCCTTCTGGAAAACGCCTGTGAGCCTGTTGTGGGACTTAATCAGTGACTGATGGAGGAAGAAGCATAACAGCACAACTCCTTTACGTCCAACTGGGAAAACACTGTCACATAATGCACATTCCAGGGCTCCCTTTTGAGATCAGACTGACATTACTCTCTAAGAGACTTGCTAAAATCATATCCTTGCTTGGTTCAGTCTTCTTCTCTCTCCTGCTTCCCCCACTCGTTTACGGGTTTCTCCTAAGAGCATGTTTAATAAATCCCTGACACATAAATCCTAGTCTGCTTCTGAGGAACCTACACTAAGACACCTCATCCACAAATCCAGACAGTATGTGTGTATTTAAGTATATGCATATGTAGGAGCAATGATGGGCAAGGGGTTATTTAATATTGCCTGATTTTTACTGTCATTCTTGGCCAATTACTGGCAGTGAAGCCTTGGATGAGGAGAGAAGTTAGTTCAACTTTGGGAAAACTAAGGAGAATAGAGACAAGGAAAATGAGATGAGACTAAAATTAATAAGCTTAAAGTTCAATAAGAAAAATAACACACAGTACATTAAAATTACAGTCTTGAACAAAGGCAGTAGTAACAGGAATACACTAAGAAGAGACAGAGTTGACATAAAAATGTCCAGGTTTTAATTGATGGGAGTTAGTTTAATTGATGGGGCAGCCTATTGGCAGGAGGCTGATGGGAATTAAACCAGTTTTTAAAGAGATGTAAAATTTGGATTGGTAGAAAGGAATGGCAAGAGTACTCCCTTTTGTAGCATTATGCGGATCAAGATGTGAAGGCTAAAACATTCAAAAACCAGTTTATGTTAATACATGGATAAAAATGACAACAGTAACTAATAATTTTTGAGATTTCCATGAGCCAAACACTATTTTAAGTGTTTCACCTGTGTTGTCTTTATTTACTAATCACCCTGTGACACAGGTATTGTTATTATAAGGAGTCTAAGGCACATAGATGATACATAATTTGCTCAATGATATGTAGAAGATTAATATTCATAGATAATATGTTTCTGGAAGGAATATTAGATATTACTTTGGAAAAGTTGGTTAGAAGAAGGAGAGTTTAATTTTTTACAGAAATGAGCATACCGAATGTTTAAATAGCAGGGAGGGAAGGGAGGGTGCTCAGAGTGTATGCTCTAGGTATGTTAGTTTCATCACACTCAGAAATTTGTCAGATATGCAAAATAGTTACAAAATACTAAGCTAGTCAAGAGAAGACCAAAAAAAAGTCTTTTGGAGCCACTTATTCATAAAATAAGGACCTGAACAGCCACAGCAGATGCTAGGTTGTAAATAAGTGGTATGATAATCTCTAGTTGCATCCATGTTGCTGCAAATGGCATTATTTTGTTCTTTTTTATGGCTGAGTAATAGTCCACTGTATATATGTATCACATCTTCTTTATCTGTTCCTCTGTCGATGGACATTTAGGTTGCTTCCATGTCTTGGCTATTGTAAATAGTGCTGCAATGAACATTGGGGTGCATGTATCTTTTTGAATTATGGTTTTCTCTAGATATATGCCCAGGATTGGGATTGCTGGATCATATTGTAGCTCTATATTTAGTTTTTTAAGGAACCTTCATACTATTCTCACTTTGCTGTACATCTGAAACTAACACAACATTGTAAATCGACCATACTTCAATAATAATTTTAAAAAAGGAATAATAAAATATCTAAGTCATACCAAGGGAAAAAAAAAAGTGGTGCAGGATACAGTGCAAAAGTGAACTGAGGGAAAGAGTTGTGTGAAAAACAATCAAATTAGAGCATTAAGAACTATATTTGGCCGTTTTCACCTCTGCATCTGGATATGAGCAATAGTGATACAAGCTTCTGCATTACAACATTATAAACCTTACTTGAGGTCTGAAAATTCACTGGATATTAATTTATATCCATATTTACAGCTACTTCTCTATAAATCACATTGAAGTAATATTCTTAGAACATTAATTAAATGTGAGTGAAATGCACAAAAATAAGCCTTCAGTAAATGCATTGGCTCATCAAACCATTTATGTTGGATTTTTTCCTGGAATTTAATAAGAAGTTATGAGAATGATTTATTGTTGGCATAATTCAAATTGTTGCAAATATTTTTTCAAACTTTAGATTATGAATATTGTTTCATTAGTGCTGCTGTTGTCAGCATAGCTGCCATATATGTTTTTGATCATATGTATCGATCTTTATGTGATTCTATATAGAAATACAGAATTTGAGAGCATTCAGGAAGACTATTTCTCGTATCTAAATTCATCAGCCCTTTTTCTAGCTCCATATTTGATGGTCTTTGTCAGAATGTTACTTTTCAGCAATTTTTCTTATTTTTTCTTTGAAACTATAAAATCAACGACCACCTCCACCTCCATGATACCTAAAATGATCTTAAATAAATAGCCATCCCTATTTTATGATTTGCATTTTGTCTAGACCAAGTTCTGGAAACTTCCTTTGTTTTATTTCTATATAGTATAAGTAGTCTAGTTTGCTTCTTTAGATTCTCTGTCAATAATGGCCAGGTATGCCCAGTCCTATACAAAAGTAACACCCACTGGGTGCCATATTTTTCTGAATTTGATCCTATATTGAATAATCTAACCATAACCACCCCATGATCTTATGTTTAAATTCTCTCTACCTCCTTTGCTGTGTCTTGTCTTAAATCGATTCTTTTTCATGAATCCCCATTTGGTTTTTATGCCTCTGGCATTGAATCCTCTCTTGACAAGGGTTTTCACATTTCTTGTTTAGAGAATATTTTCTGGCAGACATCTTGCCTATCACATATTTTACTATATATTTTAAATATCACATATATTTACCAGTAGTATGAGCACTAGCATGTCGTAAATATATTGTTAATGTCAATGTTAGAGCAAAGAGTAATTTTATTTAAGGAAAAATAAAATTTTTTTGGATTAGCAGAGGAATTGAAATTTGGTACAAGTAGACTATGGCAAACCGTAGGCAAGTCCAGAGAACAAAGGAGGGAAGCATTCTTTTATAAAAGAAAGGAGGAAGAAGGGAGGGGTTGTTCTGAACCAAAGTTCATTGGAGAAAAATGAGAGTTCAAAGTGGTGGTGGCTTCTCCTTGCTGCAGATGAGGGCAGCTTGCTGTTGCCAGCTGAGGGAGGAAATCTTCCTTCTTCCCGTGGACTATGCAAGCTGAGAAGAGTGGCACGTGCTTTTGAAAGTCCTCCCTTCATGACTTCTCGACTCCAACTTTGAGTTAGGTTTCCCTAACACATCACCCAGGATGAATTATAGTCCTGGGACCTGTTCCTTCAGAAATTATTCAGAATCCCTGTATTGTATATATAGGGAAAATATGATTTGGGATTTGAAAATTAAGTCATGTCTATATCAATGGCAATGTTCTATAGATTCCTGTGGTTATAATAATAGGGTGATGTATTCTAATTTAAACAAATTAAATATTGGCTAAGACGGTTTAGATTTTACTCTAGACCACTATTGTTTTAAGTTTGGAGGCAACATATTCACTACCAAAAATCTATTAAGAAGACAGAGAAACTGTCAACTGTGTGTTGGGTATTGACAGATACAAGTCTGGTGATGTTATGCACCATTTATTGGATCCTGTAAGTGTGCGATTTTTAAAATAACCTTTTATTTTTTAAAACAGTTTTAGATGTACACAACAATTGTAAAGATAGTATAGAGAATTCCCATATACCCCACACTTAGTACCTTCTGTTACTAGCATCTTACATTAGTATGGTGCATTGTTACAATTAACTAACCAATATCGTCAAATGCATGATTTATTTGTATTTCCTTAGTTTTTACCTAGTGTCCTTTTTTCTGCTCCAGAATCCTATATACAATATCTCTTTATATTTAGTGGTATGTCTCTTTAGGCTTCTCTTTGATAACCTTGACAATTTCGAGGAATCCTGATCAGACATATTGTAGGATGCCCCCTCTATTGATAATTGTCTGATGTTTTTATCATGGTTAGATGGGGGTTTTGGGTTTGAGGGAGGAAGTTCACAGAGGTAAAGTATGATTTTCACGTAATATCAAGGTATTGATATTGATATCATACTATCAATATGATTTATAACTGTTGACGTTCACGTTGATCATCTGGCTGAGGTAGTGTTTGCCAGGTTTCTCCACTGGAAAGCTACTCCACCTTCCTTTCCAGACTGTACTCTTTGGAGGAAATCACTATGTACAGCACAGAGTGTCTACATAAATTATTTGGAATTCTTGTACATAGGAGATTTTTCTCTTCAGCCCCATTTATTTATTAGTGTGGACTCATAGATATTTATTTTATACTTGGAGTTATTCACTTTGTTGCTCAGTTGTTCCAGTTTGACTATTTAGAGTTCTTTCAATTGGATCTTGTGCCCCTTTGACATATCCCTACCTATCTGTCTATCTATCTATCTATCTATCTACCTATATCATCTATTCACATTTTTTAAACACTTCATTACTTTTTGGCACTATAAGATGTACCAGGGTCATTTTGTATATTTACTGCCCCACTCCTAGAATCACCCATTTCTCCATGGAGCCCTGGTTCCTTTTATTTGAGAATGGCATCAAGATCTGAGTACTAGGTGTGCTCATTGCTACTAGGTATCATTTCTTTTAGGCCCTCTCAGCTGACAGAGCTGAGAAATATATGTATATATACTAGCCCAGTATAATGTTAGCTATATATTTTTAGATGTTCCTTATCAGATTGAGAGACTTCCCCTCTATTCCTAGTCTATGAGAGATTTTATCATTAATAGGTGTTGGATTTTGTCGCTTTTCAGTGTCAATTGTTAGAATCATACTATTTTTCTTCTTTAGCCTGTTGATATGGTGGATTACATTTATTGATTTTTGAATGTTACACCAATATTGCATACTTGGATACATCTCCCCTGGATGTGTGTATAATATTTTTAATATATTATTGAAATAAATTACTAATATGTTTTAAGGAATTTCCCATCTGTGCTCATAAGAGATATTGGCCTGCAGACTTTTAGTCTTATAATGACTTTATCTGCTTTTGCTTTTAGGTAATGCTGGCCTTATAGAATGAGTTAGGAAGTATTCCCTCTACTGATATGTTCTGAATGAGATTATAGATATTTGATATCATTTTGTTCTTAAATGCTTGATAGAATTCACCACTGAAACCATCTTAGCCTGGTACATACTTTTTTTTTTTTTTGAATGCTATTAATTACTGATTCAAGTTTTAAATAGATACAGGCCTACTCAGGTTATCTATTTCACTTTGTGTGAGTTTTGGTAGTTTGTGTCAAGTTATTGGTCTATTTAATCAAATTATGAAATTTGCAGGCATAGACATTCACAGAAAGATAGACAAGATGAAAAGGCAGAGGGCTATGCACCAGATGAAGGAGCAAGGTAAAACCCCAGAAAAGCAACTAAATGAAGTGGAGATAGGCATCCTCCCAGAAAAAGAATTCAGAATAATGATATTGAAGATGATACAGGACCTTGGAAAAAGAATGGAGGCAAAGATAGAGACGATGCAAGAAATGGTTAACAAAGACCAAGAAGAATTAAAGAACAAACAGAGATGAACAATACAATAATTGAAATGAAAAATACACTAGAAGGAATCAATAGTAGAATAACTGAGGCAGAAGAATGCATAAGTAACCTGGAAGACAGAATGGTGGAATTCACTGCCGCGGAACAGTATAAAGAAAATAGAATGAAAAGAAATGAAGACAGCCTAAGAGACCTCTGGGACAACATTAAACGCAACAACATTCGCATTATAGGGGTCCCAGAAGGAGAAGAGAGACAGAAAGGAACCGATAAGATATTTGAAGAGATTATAGTCGAAAACTTCCCTAACATGGGAAAGGAAATAGCCACCCAAGTCCAGGAAGCACAGAGAGACCCATACAGGATAAACCCAAGGAGAAAGACACCAAGACACATAGTAATCGAATTGACAAAAATTAAAGACAGAGAAAAATTATTGAAAACAACAAGAGAAAAATGACAAATAACATACAAGGGAACTCCCATAAAGTTAACAGCTGATTTCTCAGCAGAAACTCTACAAACCAGAAGGGAGTGGCATGATATATTTAAAGTGATGAAAGGGAAGAACCTACAACCAAGATTACTCTACCCAGCAAGGATCTCATTCAGATTCGATGGAGAAATCAAAAGCTTTACAGACAAGCAAAAGCTGAGAGAATTCAGCACCACCAAACCAGCTCTACAACAAATGCTAAAGGAACTTCTCTAAGTGGGAAACAGAAGAGAAGAAAAGGACCTACAAAAACAAACCCATAACAATTAAGAAAATGGTAATAGAAACATACATATAGATAATTACCTTAACCGTGAATGGATTAAGTGCTCCAACCAAAAGACAGAGGCTCGCTGAATGGATACAAAAACAAGACCCATATATATGCTGTCTACAAGAGACCCACTTCAGACCTAGAGACACATACAGACTGAAAGTGAGGGGATGGAAAAAGATATTCCGTGCAAATGGAAATCAAAAGAAAGCTGGAGTAGCAATACTCATATCAGATAAAAAAGAATTTAAAATAAAGAATGTGGGGGAACTTCAAGATGGCGGAAGAGTAAGACACGGAGATCACCTTCCTCCCCACAAATACATCAGAAATACATCTACACGTGCAACAACTCCTACAGAACACCTACTGAACGCTGACAGAAGACCTCAGACCTCCCAAAAGACAAGAAACTCCCCACGTACCTGGGTAGGGCAAAAGAAAAAACAGAGACAAAGAATAGGAACGGGACCTGCACCAGTGGGAGGGAGCTGTGAAGGAGGAAAGGTTTCCACACACTAGGAAGCCCCTTCGCGGGCGGAGACTGCTGGTGGCAGAGGGGGGGAACTTCGGAGCCACAGAGGAGAGCGCAGCAACAGGTGTGGAGGGAAATGCGGAGAGATTCCCGCACAGAGAATCGGTGCCGACCAGCACTCACCAGCCCGAGAGGCTGGTCTGCTCACCCACCGGGGCAGGCAGGGGCTGGGAGCTGAGGCTAGGGCTTCGGAGGTCAGATCCCAGGGAGAGGACTGGGATTGGCTGCGTGAACACAGCCTGAAGGGGCTAGTGCGCCACAGCTAGCGGGGAGGGAGTCCGGGAAAAAGTCTGGAGCTGCCGAAGAGACGAGACATTTTCTTGCCTCTTTGTTTCCTGGTGCGCAAGGAGAGGGGATTAAGAGCGCCGCTTAAAGGAACTCCAGAGACAGGTGCGAGCCGCGGCTATCAACGCGGACCCCAGAGACGGGCATGGGACACTAAGGCTGCTGCTGCAGCCACCAAGAAGCCTGTGTGCAAGCACAGGTCACTCTCCACACCTCCCCTCCCGGGAGCCTGTGCAGCCCGCCACTGCCAGGGTCCCATGATCCAGGGACAACTTCCCTGGGAGAACGCACGGCGTGCCTCAGGCTGGTGCAAAGTCACGCCGGCCTCTGCCGCCACAAGCTCACCCCGCATCCGTACCCTTCCCTCCCCCCAGCCTGAGTGAGCCAGAGCCCCCATATCAGCTGCTTCTTTAACCCTCTCCTGTCTGAGCAAAGAACAGACACCCTCAGGCGACCTACAGCAGAGGCGGGTCCAAATACAAAGCTGAACCCTGGGAGCTGTGCGAACAAAGAAGAGAAAGGGAAATTTCTCCCAGCAGCCTCAGGAGCAGCGGATTAAATCTCCACAATCAACTTGATGTACCCTGCATCTGTGGAATACCTGAATAGGCAACGAATCATCCCAAATTGAGGTGATGGACTTTGGGAGCAACGATATATATATTTTTTCCCCTTTTTCTCTTTTTGTGAGTGTGTATGTGTGTGCTTCTGTGTGTGATTTTGTCTGTATAGCTTTGCTTTTACCATTTGTCCTAGGGTTCTGTCTGTCTGTTTATTGTTGTTGTTTTATTACTTAAAGAAATTTTTTTTCTTAATAATTATTTTTTATTTAATAACTTTTATTTTATTTTACTTTGTTTTATTTGCAAATCTTTTTTCTCAGTATGTGGCTTGTCTTCTCATTCTCTTGACATTGTCTTTCAAAGAGCAGAAGTTTTTAATTTTAATTGAGTTCAGCTTATTCATTCTGTCTTTCATGTATTGTGTCTTTGGTGTTGTATTTAAATAGTCATCACCATACCCATGGTCATCTTTGTTTTCTCCTATGTTTCTATATTGTTTTCCTGTTTTCAGTTTCATTGCTTCTTTTTATAATTTTTAGTTCCTTCTGCTTCTTTTAGGCTTAAATTACTCTTTCTTTTTCTTTCTTCTTTTTCTAGTTGCATAAGATGAAATCTTTGATTATTGCTTTTAGATCACCCTTCTTTTCTTATATAGTCGTTAAAAAACTATCAATGCATTGCTTCTACAGCATCTCACAAATTATAAGTTGTATTTTCATTTTAATTTGTTTTAAAATAATGTAAATTTATCTTGAATTTATTTATTGACCCAAATGTTATTTAGAAATCCTTTGTTTAATCTCAAAATATTTAGGGATTTTCTGGCTATATTTCTGTTATTGATTTTTAATTTAATTTAAATTTAATTTCATCATGGTCTTAGAATAAACTTCATATGATTTCTTTGCTTTTCATTTTGTTAAGGTGTACTTGTGGCCTAGAATATGGTCTATATTGGTAAATGTTCTTTGTGATCTGAAAATAGTGTATATTTTACTGTTGTTGGATGAAGTATTCTATAAATGTTAATTAGATCAACTTGATTGATGGTGATGTTCAGGTAAAATCTGATAGAATTGAAATAAGAAATAGATAATTCCACTTTTATAGTTGGAGGCTTTAACATGCCTTTTTGATAAACTGATGGTTGATCAAGCAGGTGGGAAATCAGTAAGGTATTTATGAAAATCAAGGAGGCTACTGTGGCTGGAGGAGAGTGAACATGTGGAGGCAATGTGCTCAATATCAGCAGGGAGGGCAGACCGTGTGGGCTGTAAGTAAGATGTGAAGAAAGGGACCAATTTGGAGGAAAGATGATGAGTTCATTTATATAGAATGACAAGTGCAAACTGAATATTAGAGATTCAAGAGAAGATGTCAAATAGACATCTGGAATATTAACAACTACGTTATACAGCCTCTAAGAAATACTGTGCCTCTATGAAATACTATTAAATAGTCATCCACGACTGAAATGATCATATCCTCCCACTAGTGGGAAATGCATTATGAATGCCTTGCAGTATTAAGGCCCACTTGGGTTTTTTTGGTCATCAGTTGAAAAGAGGTCCAATTAACATGATTTTGTCTTATTTCTACTTATTTTCAGCTGTTAAGGTAGTTGCAGAAGATGTTGGCAGCTGTTCTTAACAAGGTTGAATGTGAAAAAGGAATAGTAGGGCATGAAGTTTGAGCATTTATGCAAGAGAGTAATTTTAGTTTTGAACACTGGATTTTTTTAAACAGTTTCAGGAGGGAAGTAAAGGCAAGGAATGGAAATAGATGATATAGACTGTAAGTCTAAATGTAGATAAACTATTTCTGCTAGAGTACTAGAGGAAGTAAGCTAGGAAGACAGGAGGTATTAGTAAAAGAATATGATGCATGCGTGAGTATATTGACAAATCATTGGTTTTGCTAGTGATGAAAATGTGGGCTGTGACCACAGATGAGATTGGCTAATAAAGAAAGGGAGGAAGACAGAGTCAATGGAAGAAAAGAATTCAAAAAATTAGATTTTAGTATACTGGAAGAATCATCAAAGTGGATATTAAAATCACCAAAGATGAAGATAACAGTAGTGCTGGAGAGACTGACAGTGACTGAGGTGCTAAAATCTTCAAGGAATAAAATCAGGTGCTCTGGGCTTCCCTGGTGGTGCAGTGGTTGAGAATCCGCCTGCCAATGCAGGGGACACGGGTTCGAGCCCTGGTCTGGGAGGATCCCACATGCCGCGGAGCAACTAGGCCCGTGAGCCACAATTACTGAGCCTGCGCATCTGGAGCCTGTGCTCCGCAACAGGAGAGGCCGCGATAGTGAGAGGTCCGCGCACCGCGATGAAGAGTGGCCCCCGCTCGCCGCAACTAGACAGAGCCCTGGCACAGAGGCGAGGACCCAACACAGCCAAAAATAATAAAAAAAAAAAAAAAAAAAAAAAAAAATCAGGTGCTCTTGGGGTATGTAGAAGGCCAGAGCAGAGCGAAGTAGCATCAGGTATAATCTGATGAAGTGCAAATCAAAGCTCAAGAATTTTAGGAAAGAGAAAGGCAAATGTTCCAGAAGTGTGAATGAAGGATAATCTGGAAATGTGAATGAGGGATTAGAAGGTAATTTGTTCCATCTTTAGGTCAAATGATACAAGAGGTATTAAAAAAACAGAAAAGAGTGAACAATCAACCAAATTCACAAGTGTCAGAACTGAACTCCCACTCAGATCTTCTCTCTTGAAATCATGTATTTTTTATACTTTTCCTTGGCGACGCAAAAGAAAATTCTTGACTCACGGTCCAAACCTATCGTGTGCAAGGCTGAGAAATGTAATGTTCAAGTGGGACCAAGAAAAGGAAATGGAGCTGTGAGTGTCTCACCAGTCTGCCACAGAGAGATATAGCCTATTTACATTCTTATGAGAAAAAAAAAGTAGTTCTGGGATAGGAGGGTATAAAAAGGAAATTATGAAAATGCATACAAATATGTTGAGAAAGAAATAGGGAGAAATGTCTAAATATACCAATGAGCCAGATAGCAAGCTGTCGGATGAGTTCAAAAATAAAAACAGAACTCATGTCAAGAAAACCTTAGTGATTTTAGTTGCTTGTAAGAGCCTTAGAGTTACATTATTAATGCAAAAATAAGAAAACACCATAGAAAACTTGAAAAGCAATAGAATATGCCATCATAGAAAACTTTCAAACGGATATATATAGTATCTAGAACAAAGATTGAAGAGTCTCCCACATGTGAGGTCACCCTAGAATGGTATTATTCAGAAATTTGAAAACACTTGGAAGGTTGTCATATTTCATGAGAAATCCTGAAACGTATTGAAATAAGGAAACGGAAAGGGAAAGCATTGTGTAGCAAATTACCTGCTTCCTCAAGACTTGGCAGTGCACTGGGGGCTGAGTAGCCTTTTGGTGTGGAATGGGAAAAACAACTAGGAAAAGTGACAAATATAGTTGCAACGTTAGCTTTAGTTTTAATGTTTTGGGGGTCTCTTGGAAGTTAGGCAGTAAGGTACAAATGGTTACATCAAATAGGATTTGTCTTCAATAAGATTTATACAGGGAGATTGAACTTTGAGAATTCAGCCTAAATAAGTCATATCCTGATTATTTATTGCCTACTCAACTAATACTGGTCATATTTGGGATATTCTTGGGTGGATTTTAAATACATAAGACTCAAGATAATTTAGTCTAAGGTAGTAATAGAAAGGTCCAGAAGACATTTCGATGCAATACAACCACTAAAAGTGATTTTTTTTTGATATGTCTTTTCTAATCTGGAAAGATGTTAATGATACATTCTTAAGTAAAGTGACATTTACAAAAACATAGTATTCATTACAGTACTGAGTACTAGGCACTTGGTAAACAAAACAGAATCTCTCTGCTATTATACTGTTTTTTTTAAATAGCTATACATTTTCATATGAAAGTTTCTAAAAGGACTAGAAATAATCTCTACAGGGCAATAAGTTTAAAGATATTTTGAAGTTTCCATTTCATTTTACCTCTCTGGATATTTTAATGTTTGTAAAACTAACATTTTTTTTAGAATGAAAATAATATGTAGAAAGGGCTTATAAAAGAAATGAAGAAAAGTCAAAGGGGAGGTTGTTCCAAAAATGGTAAATATGTTTATTTAGAACTTGTTTTTTGCCGACTGTTTTTACCACACACAAAGAGGGCAGGGAAGATAACACCATCTTCTTCCAGCCCATGGCCCAGAGTGACAAGGTAATGTGCCAAATTCTCACTACCCAGGTCCCCAGAGTAGGTCCCAGTTGCTCTGATGCCTTGTTCAGAGAAATCCTTCAAATCTACAAAGAACATCAAATTAAATCATTCAGTGTTGCACGTACAACGAGGACACTCAGGACGACCGATACCTGGCCTGACTCAGAGAGGGGAAGCATGGCAACTGAAGTGGAGGTATAATAATATAACCGTGGTACTTACATAATGTAACTATGGAGTCTTAACCTTTATTTTGATATTAACACATCATATAATTTAGTTTAAAACAATGCTGAAGGATCCTAAACTTTTCAGTACCAATCTGTTTGATTTAAAAAAAAAATTTTTTTTTTGTAATCCATAGAAAATCTACAAGAATAGTACAGCAAACACCCACTTATCCTTCACCCAGATTTAGCAGTTGTTTACATTTTACTATATATGTGTAATTCAATATATTTTTGAACAATTTTGAAAATATTTTCAAACCATTTGAAAGTAAGTTGGAGGCATCATGTTACTTTTGCCCTAAATACTGCAATGTGCATCTTCTAATAAGGATATTCCTCTTTATAAGCACATAACTATAAATCTTCCACATAGCCATCATCTCACCTTAGGAAAAATAATGATACTTTTAAAATATCATTTGCTATACAAACCATATTTAAATTTCACCTTTGCAAATGAAAAACTGGGTTTTAGGGGCTTCTTTTCAATTCATGATTCAATCAAATTTCACTTATTGTATTCGGATGCTTCATCTGTTCAGACTCTTTAATTTAGACCAGTCCCCATGGCTTTTTTTTTTTTTAAACACACTTTTACAGGCATTTTTATTTATTTATTTATGGCTGTGTTGGGTCTTCGTTTCTGTGTGAGGGCTTTCTCTAGTTGCGGCAAGTGGGGGCCACTCTTCATCGCGGTGCGCGGGCCTCTCACTATCGCGGCCTCTCTTGTTGCGGAGCAGAGGCTCCAGACGCGCAGGCTCAGTAATTGTGGGTCATGGGCCTAGTTGCTCCGCGGCATGTGGGATCTTCCCAGACCAGGGCCCGAACCTGTGTCCCCTGCATTGGCAGGCAGATTCTCAACCACTGCACCACCAGGGAAGCCCCCCCCCCCCCCCGCCATGGCTTCTTTTTTAAATAAAATTTTTATTTTAAATCAATTTTAGATTTACAAAAAAAGTGAAGATACAGAGTTCTTATATACTCTGCACCCTCTTTTCCCTATTATGGACTTCTATATAAGTGTGGTACATTTGTTACAGATGGTGAACTAATATTGATACATTATTATTAACTAAAGCCCATATTTATTCAGATTTCCACAGATTTTTTTTTAATCTAAGGTCTTTTTCATGTTCCAGAATCCCATCCAGAATAAATTGTTATGTTTCCTTAGGCTTCTCTTGGCTATGAAAGTTTCACAGGCTTCCCTTTTTTGGATGACCTTGACAATTTTTAGGATTGCTGGTCAGATATTTTGTAGAATTTCCTTTGACTGGGAATTGCCTGATGTTTATTCTCACAACTGTACTGTGGTTATCTGTTTTTGGAAGAGGGACACAAAAAGAAGTGTCATTTTCATCATACCATATCTTGGGTTTTGTATTAGTTTGCTATGGCTGCCATGACAAAATACCACAGGCTGGGTGGTTTAAATGAAGAAATTTATTTTCTCACAGTTCTGGAGGCTGGAACTAAGATCAAGGTGTCAGCAGATGGTTTGCAGATGGTTGTCTTCTCCTTTTGCCTTCACATGATCTTTCCTCTGCGAGTCTTCATCCTTGGTGTCTCCTGTGTGTTCAGATTTCTTCTTCTAATAATGTCCATGGTCAGATTGGACTAGGGCCCACCCTAACAGCATCATTTTAACTTAAATCACTTTTATTCAGAGACTTCATTTCTTTAAACCAGGTTTAGGTTCTTAGAGGATAGATGGTGCAGAGATTTCCCATATACCCCCAGCCACCACACATGAATAGTTTCCCTCGTTATCAACATCTCCCACTAGGGTGGTACATTTGTTACAACTGATGAACCTGCATTGACATATTAGAATCACCCAAAGTCCATAGTTTACATTACAATTCACTCTTGATGGTCTAATTCTAAAGTTTATATAGAGAGGCAAAAGACCCAGAATAGCCAACACAGAATTGAAGGTACAGAACAGAGTTGGAGGACTGAAACTACCCAACTTCAAAATTTACTATAAAGCTACTGTAATGAAGACACAGTGATATATAATATATATTAAACATATACAATTAAATACATTGTTGCTGTTATTATTTTGCTGTTATCTGTTAGACCAATTATGAATAAGAAAATCAAAGTTTTTATTTTATCTTCACTTATTCCTTATTTGACGCATTTCCATAATTCATATAGATCTGAGTCTGAGCTATTTTCCCTCTCTCTAAAAGATTGTCTTTTAACATTTTTTGCAAGGCAGGCTTACTAGCAGCAGACTCCTTCAATTTGGAGGTTTCTATTGCTATGTCCTCAACCTCAAGAGTTCTTTCCTCAGCTGTGTCTAGTCTACTAATAAGCCCATCAAAATGTTTCTTCCGAATTCCTCTTTTCTGTAACAGTGCTTTTGATCTCTAGCATTTCTTTTAGTTTCTTTTTTAGAATTTATTGCTCATCTGTTCTTGCATGCTATCTACTTTACCTACTAGAGCCCTTAGCATATTAATCACAGTTGTTTTAAATTCTCGTCTGATTATCCCAGTATCTCTGTTGTATCTGACTCTGGTACTGATGCTTGATCTGTGTATTCAAATTGTGTTTTTTGCCTTTTATTATGCTCTGTAACTTCTTCTTCGTAGCCAGACATGATCTATGGGTAAAAAGAACTGTTGTAAATAGGACTTTAGTAATGTGGTGTTGATGTTGGGGGGATGGGACACATTCTGTGATTTGGTTTCAGTCTTTTAGTAAGCCTATGCCTCTGGATGGTGAATTTCACAAGTGTTCTTAGCTTTTTATTTCTCCCTCTTCAGTTAAAATGGGATGGCTAGCATGGAGTGGAGTTGAGTCTTTCCCTTCTCTGAAGGGAGTTGAGTCTTTCCCTTCTCTGAAGTAGAAGGCTACAGCTGACTGGAGGTTGGGTATTTCCCTTCCCCCAGGTCATTTAGGTTCTGATAATATCCCAGAAGGTTAGGATCTCCTTAACTAGTTTCTCCTGAAGGCATTCTTGTTAATAACTGAGTGCTCTGGTGTATTTCAAGGTTGTTACATTTCCCCTCCTCTTGCCAGATGCATTAGGGGATTTTTCTCTTGATTTTCACTGAGAGGACCTGGTTGAGCTCTTCGAGGCAACTCTCAGGAAATTGTGGGGGGCTTAATGACTGGGTTCCCCCGGACTACATAACTCTCAGAGGTGTCTACACTTAGCCTCCAGCAATTTGTCAACTACGGGTCAGGTTTTCCTAGCTGGCACTGGCTCCTGTGGCAGTTTCTACTCATGATTCTCAGCTCCGGTAAGCTATAACTCCTTGTTTTTCCTCTCTCTCCTATTTTGGGGGCAGCAGTTTGCCCTGAATCCTCCTCTCTCTTACTGATCCAAGAAAAGGTGTTCAGCTTTTTACTTGTTATTAGGATGGAATGGAGACTTCCAAAGCTCCTTACTTGTGGACCTGGAAACACCTTAATTAATTTTTAGAGAATTCCTCATGAGCTTGTTTTCCTATGGGAACAGGCAGATTAGAAAGCATCATGGTTCTTATGTCTACCCGTCCCTTTTTTCTCATCCTGGCTCACATGTAGCCCAGCCTGAGTTTCCCTCTGCTACTTTGACAGTGGATGACAATCCTCTCAACATTTTCTTTTTTTCATATCTTTCTATCCTTCTTACCTGAGAGCAAGTGCCCTGTATTCAAATACATGGTAATCTCTTTCTCTATTTATAGAAGCACACTTTCAAAAAAAAATTTTTTTACATGGTGTATATCTAGAGCTTTTGTACTTTAAAATACTCAAAAACTATTTGGGGATTTTGTTATTTATTTTAATAAATAACAAAATATTCCTGAATAAATATTCCTGAATAAAGAGGCTGGCTAGTGAAAAAAAGAGGTTCTTTTAAAATTTTAGTTGTCCTAGGACTTTGGGTGATCAGGGATTTTGTGACAGATTTGAGCATTTGAGCATGTGACAGATTCTAAAACGGACTGAGGAGGTACTGAGTACACTTTCCGTGGAGGTATTCAAGCAGATATTTGACATACAGCTAATGGACACATTGTAGAAGAAACTGGAACAGATGAGAATTAGAGTGTTTGTGTTCTAAGGTCTCTTCCTGCTCTATGTGTAAATTTATACATTGTTTTTTATAATAGTAATAGTCATGAATTTCACTTGAGTTGACCTTCATATTCTCCAAATCCTCTTGTGACCCAAATAACTAGAGATCTGGTCAGGCAACATATTAGCGCTTGCTACTGACTGACCAATAATACCAAATAAACCAAATCCTTGAGGTCATATACTACAAACTCATTCTGAATATTTTAACTCATATTTACATGCAAGTATGATTTCTTGCTTTAAATTTGTAGGATTCTTTGTTGATACAGTTATAGAAGCTGTGGAGTAGGAAAATTGGTGGAAACTTTTGGGCACCTACCTTACTACAGAAGAGAGCAGAACTGAAAGATGAGGGAAAGGGCAAGCTGATTTATAAAGGGTTGAATTTGATTTGTGAGGGTAAGAATGAAATATTATTGTGGCATATGGGACATAAGAGTGACACAAATAGGAACAGCGTGTAAAAGGTTTGTGACTGATGTGAGGTAATAGATCATTTTTGTGATACAAAATTGATGTGGGGGGACCTTCAAGATGGCGGAGGAGTAAGATGTGGCTGTCACCTTCCTCCCCACAAATACATCAAAAATGCATGTACATGTGGAACAACTCCTACAGAACACCTGCTAAACGCTGGCAGAAGACCTCAGACTTCCCAAAAGGCAAGAAAATCCCCATGTACCTGGATAGGCCAAAAGAAAAAAGGAAAAACAACCAAAGAATAGGGACGGGACCTGCCCCTCTGGGAGGGAGCTGTGAAGGAGGAAAGGTTTCCACACACTAGGAAGCCCCTTCCCTGGCGGAGACAGGGGATGGGCAGGGGGGAAGCTTCAGAGCCACAGAGGAGAGCGCAGCAACAGGGGTGCAGAGGGCAAAGCGGAGAGACTCCCGCACAGAGGATCGGTGCCAACCAGCACTCACCAGCCTGAGAGGCTTGTCTCCTCACCTTCCGGGGCAGGTGGGGGCTGGGAGCCGAGGCTCAGGCTTCGGTGGGATCCCAGGGAGAGGACTGGGGTTGGCTGCGTGAACACAGCCTGAAGGGGGCTAGTGCATCACAGCTAGCTTGGGAGGGAGTCTGGGAAAACGTCTGGACCTGCCTAAGAGGCAGAGACCATTGTTTCGGGGTGTGCAAGAAGAGGGGATTTCTTTCCTGTCTGCCCACAGAAGGCAGAGTACTGCCTAAATGAGCTCCAGAGATGGGCGTGAGCTGTGGCTATCAGCTCGGACACCCGAGACGGTCATGAACCAGTAACGCTGCTGCTGAAGCCACCAAGAATCCTGTGTGCAAGCACAGGTCACTATCCACACACCCACAGGAGCCTGTGCAGCCCTCCACTGCAAG
Source organism: Eubalaena glacialis (assembly GCF_028564815.1). NCBI lineage: Eukaryota > Metazoa > Chordata > Mammalia > Artiodactyla > Balaenidae > Eubalaena > Eubalaena glacialis. The sequence continues at coordinate 80,453,186 of NC_083724.1, read as the reverse complement.
GGTCCTGTGATCCAGGGACAACCTCCCCAGGAGAACACATGGTGCTCCTCAGGCTGTTGCAACGTCATGCCGGCTTCTGCCACGTCAGGCTCATCCTGCATTCCAATTATAACTAGTGTACCCCTCCCTCCCCTTGGCCTGAGTGAGCCAGAGCCCCCTAATGAGCCACTGCTTTAACCCCGTCCTGTCTGGGCGGGAACAGATGCCTGAGGGCAACCTACATCCAGAGATGGGGCCAAAACCAAAGCTGAACCCCAGGAGCTGTGCGAAGAAAGAAAAGAAAGGGAAATTTCTCCATGCATCCTCAGGAGCAGTGGATTAAATCCCCACAAGCAAGTTGATGTAACCTGCATCTGTGGAATACCTGAATAGACAACGAATCATCCCAAAATTGAAGTGGTGGACTTTGGGAGCAACTGTAGACTTGAGGTTTGCTGTCTGTGACTGACTTGTTTCTGACTTTTATGTTTATCTTAGTATAGTTTTTAGTGCTTTTTGTCATTGGTGGATTTGTTTATTGGTTTGGTTGCTCTCTTTTTATTATTATTAATTTTTTATTTTGTTATTTCAATAATTTAAAAAATTATTTATTTATTATTTTTCTTTCTTTTTTTCTCCCTTTTCTTCTGAGCTGTGTGGCTGACAGGGTCTTGGTGCTCTGGTCTGGTGTCAGGCCTGAGCCTCTGAGATGCGAGAGCCGAGTTCAGGACATTGGGCCACCAGAGACCTCCCAGCCCCGCATATCAATCAGCGAGACCTCTCCCAGAGATCTCTGTCTCAAAACTAATACCCAGCTCCACCCAATGGCCAGCAAGCTCCAGTGCTGGACGCCCCATGCCAAACAACTAGCAAGACAGGAACGTAACCCCACCCATTAGCAAAGAGGCTGACTAAAATCATACTAAGTACACAGACACCACAAAACACACCACTGGACATGGCCCTGCGCACCAGAAAGAGAAGATCCAGTCCCACCCACCAGAATACAGGCACCAGACCCCTCCACCAGGAAGCCTACACAACCCAATGAACCAACCTTAGCCACTGGGGACAGACACCAAAAACAACGGGAACTAGAAACCTGCAGCCTGCAAAAGGAAACCCCAAACACAGTAAGTTAAGCAAAATGAGAAGACAGAGAAATATGCAGCAGCTGAAGGAGCAAGGTAAAAACCCACCAGAGCAAACAAATATAGAGGAAATAGGCAGTCTACCTGAAAAAGAATTCAGAATAATGATAGTAAAGATGATCCAAAATCTTGGAAATAGAATGGAGAAAATACAAGAAACGTAAGGACATAGAAGAAATAAAGAGCAAACAAACAATGATGAACAACAAAATAAATGAAATTAAAAATTCTCTACAAGGAATCAATAGCAGAATAACTGAGGCAGAAGAACAGATAAGTGACCTGGAAGATAAGCTAGTGGAAATAACTACTGCAGAGCAGAATAAAGAGAAAAGAATGAAAAGAATTGAGGACAGTCTCACAGACCTCTGGGACAACATTAAATGCACCAACATTTGATTTATAGGGGTCCCAGAAGAAGAAGAGAAAAAGAAAGGGTCTGAGAAAATCTTTGAAGTGATTATAGTTGAAAACTTCCCTAACGTGAGAAAGGAAATAATCAAGTCCAGGAAGTGCAGAGAGTCCCATACAGGATAACTCCAAGGAGAAACAAGCCAAGACACATACTAATCACTCTATCAAAAATTAAATACAAAGAAAAAATATTAAAAGCAGCAAGGGAAAGGCAACAAATAACATACAAGGGAATCCCTATAAGGTTAACAGCTGATCTTTCAGCAGAAACTCTGCAAGCCAGAAGGGAGTGGCAGGACATATTTAAAGTGATGAAAGGGAAAAACCGACAACCAAAATTACTCTACCCAGCAAGGATCTCATTCAGATTCAATGGAGAAATTGAAACCTTTACAGACAAGCAAAAGCTAAGAGAATTCAGCACCACCAAACCACCTTTACAACAAATGCTAAAGGAACTTCTCTAGGCACGAAACAAAAGAGAAGGAAAAGACCTACAATAACAAACCCCAAACAATTAAGAAAACGGTAATAGGAACATACATATTGATAATTACTTTAAACACGAATGGATTAAATGCTCCAACCAAAAGACATAGACTGGCTGAATGGATATAAAAACAAGACCTGTATATATGCTGTCTACAGGAGACCCACTTCAGACCTAGGGACACGTCCAAACTGAAAGTGAGGGGATGGAAAAGATATTCCATGCAAATGGATATCAAAAGAAAGCTGGAGTAGCAATTCTCTTGTCAGAAAAAATAGACTTTAAAATAAAGACTATTACAAGAGACAAAGAAGGACACTACATAATGATCAAGGGATAAATCCAAGAAGAAAATACAACAATTGTAAATATTTATGCACGTAACATAGGAGCACACAATACATAAGGCAAATGCTAACAGCCATAAAAGGGGAAATTGACAGTAAAATAGTAGGGGACTTTAACACCCACTTTCATCAATGGACAGATCATCCAAAAATGAAAATAATTAAGGAAACACAAGCTTTAAATGACCCATTAAACAAGATGGACTTAATTGATATTTATAGGACATTCCATCCAAAAACAACAGAATACACTTTCTTCTCAAGTGCTCATGGAACTTGCTCCAGGATAGATCATATCTTGGATCACAAATCAAGCCTTGGTAAATTTAAGAAGATTAAAATAATATCAAGTATCTTTTCTGACCACAATGCTATGAGACTAGATATTAATTACAGGAAAAAGTCTGTAAAAAATACAAACACATGGAGGCTAAACAATACGCGAATAAATAACCAAGAGATCACTGAATTAATCAAAGAGGAAATAAAAAAATACCTAGAAACAAATGACAATGAAAACACGATGACCCAAAGCCTATGGGATGCAGCAAAAGCAGTTCTAACAGGGAAGTTTATAGCAATACAATCCTACCTCAAGAAACAAGAAACATCTCAAATAAACAACCTAACCTTACACCTAAAGTAATTAGAGAAAGAAGAACAAAAAACCCCCCGAAGTTAGCAGAAGGAAAGTAATCATAAAGATCAGGTCAGAAATATATGAAAAAGAAATGAAGGAAACAATAGCAAAGATCAATAAAACTAAAAGCTAGTCTGTTGAGAAGATAAACAAAATTGATAAACCATTAGCCAGACTCCTCAAGAAAAAAAAGGAGAAGACTCAAATCAATAGAATTAGAAATGAAAAAGGAGAAGTAACAACTGACACTGCAGAAATACAAAGGATCATGAGAGATTATTACAAGCAACTTTATGCCAATAAAATGGACAACCTGGAAGAAATGAACAAATTCTTAGAAAAGCACAGCCTTCTGAGACTGAACCAGGAAGAAACAGTAAATATAAACAGACTAATCACAAGCACTGAAATTGAGACTGTGATTAAAAATGTTCCAACAAACAAAAGCCCAGGACCAGACGGCTTCACAGGTGAATTTTATCAAACATTTAGAGAAGAGCTAACACCTATCCTTCTCAAACTCTTCCAAAATTTAGCAGAGGGAGGAACACTCCCAAACTCATTCTACAAGGCCACCATCACCCTGATGCCAAAACCAGACAAAGATGTCACAAAGAAAGAAAACTACAGGCCAATATCACTGATGAACGTAGGTGCAAAAATCCTCAACAAAATACTAGCAAACAGAATCCAACAGCACATTAATAGGATCATACACCATGATCAAGTGGGGTTTATTCCAGGAATGCAAGGATTCTTCAGTATATGCAAATCAATCAATGTTAATACACCATATTAACAAATTAAAGATAAAAATCAAATGATTAGCTCAATAGATGAAGAAAAATCTTTTGACAAAATTCAACACCCATTTATGATAAAAATTCTCCAAAAAGTAGGCATAGAGGGAACTTACCTCAACATAATAAAGGCCATATATGACAAACCCAACAGCCAACATCATTCTCAATGGTGAAAAACTGAAACTATTTCCTCTAAGATCAGGAACAAGCGAAGGTTGCCCACTCTCACCACTATTATTCAACATAGTTTTGGAAGTTTTAGCCACAGCAATCAGAGAATAAAAAGAAATAAAAGGAATCCAAATCAGAAAAGAAGTAAAACTTTCACTGCAGAGGATATCATACTATACATAGAAAATCCTAAAGATGCTACCAGAAAACTACTTGGGCTAATCAATGAACTTGGTAAAGTATTAGGATACAAAGTTAATATTTCTGTACGCTAATGAAGAAAAATCTGAAAGAGAAATTAAGGAAATACTGCCATCTACCATTGCAACAAAAAGAATAAAATACCTTGCAATAAACCTGTGTAAGAAGACAAAAGACCTGTATGCAGAAAAGTATAAGACACTGATGAAGAAATTAAAGATGATACAAACAGATGGAGAGATGTACCATGTTCTTGGATTGGAAGAATCAACATTGTGAAAATGACTCTACTACCCAAAGAAATCTGTAGGTTCAATGCAATCCCTATCAAACTAACAATGGCATTTTTCACAGAACTAGAACAAAAACTTTCACAATTTGTATGGAAACACAAAAGACCCCGAATAGCCAAAGCGATCTTGAGAAAGAAAAACGGAGCTGGAGGAATCAGGCTCCCTGACTTCAGACTATACTACAAAGCTACAGTAATCAAGACAGTATGGTACTGGCACAAAAACAGAAATATAGATCAATGGAACAGGATAGAAAGCCCCAAGATAAACCCACACACATATGGTCACCTTATCTTTGATAAAGGAGGCAAGAATATTCAATGGAGAATAGACAGCCTCTTCAATAAGTGGTGCTGGGAAAACTGGAGAGCTACATGTAAAAGAATGAAATTAGAACACTCCCTAACACCATACACAAAAATAAACTCATAATGGATCAAAAACCTAAATGTTAGGCCCGACACTATAAAACTCTTAGAGGAAACATAGGAAGAACACTCTTCGACATAAATCACAGCAAGATCCTTTTTGACCCACTTCCTAGAGAAATGGAAATAAAAACGAAAGTAAACAAATGGGACCTAAGGAAACTTAAAAGCTTTTGCACAGCAAAGGAAACCAGAAAAAAGATGAGAAGACAGCTCTCAGGTTGGGAGAAAATATTTGCCAATGAAGCAACTGACAAAGGACTAATCTCCAAAATATACAAGCAGCTCATGCAGCTCAATATCAAAAAAACAAAGAACCAAATCCAGAAATGGGAAGAAGATCTAAATAGACATTTCTCCAAAGAAGATATACAGATTGCCAACAAACACATGAAAGGATGCTCAACATCACTAATCATTAGAGAAATGCAAATCAAATGTGCAGTGAGGTATTATACCTCACACCAGTCTGAATGGCCATCATCAAAAAATCTAGAAACAATAAATGCTGGAGAGGGTGTGGAGAAAAGGGAACCCTTTTGCACTGTTGGTGGGAAGGTAAATTGATACAGCCACTATGGAGAACAGTATGGAGGTTCCTTAAATAACTGAAAATAGAACTACCATACGACCCAGCAATCCCACTACTGGGCATATACCCTGAGAAAACCGTAATTGCAAACGTGTCATGTAGCACAATATTCATTGCAGCACTATTTACAATGTGCAGGACATGGAAGCAACTTAAGTGTCCATCAACAGATGAATGGATAAAGAAGATGTGGCACATATATACAATGGAATATTACTCAGCTGTAAAAAGAAACGAAATTGAGTTATTTGTAGTGAGGTGGATGGACCTAGAGTCTGTCATACAAAGTGAAGTAAGTCAGAAAAAGAAAAACAAATACCATATGCTAACACATATATATGGAATCTAAAAAAAAAAAAAAAAATGGTTCTAAAGAACCTAGGGGCAGGACAGGAATAAAGACACAGACCTAGAGAATGGACTTGAGGACACGGGGAGGGGGAAGGGTAAGGTGGGATGAAATGAGAGAGTAGCATTGACATATATGCACTACCAAATGTTAAATAGCTCTTGGGAAACAGCTGCATAGCACAGGGAGATCAGCTTTGTGCTTTGTGACCACCTAGAGGGGTGGGAGGGAGACACAAGAGGGAGGGGATATGAGGATATATGTATACATATAGCTGATTCACTTTGTTATACAGCAGAAACTCACACATCATTGTAAAGCAATTATACTCCAATAAAGATGTTAAAAAAATTAAATTGCTGTAAAAGAGGTTAGCTGTTAGAAGGCACTGAAGCTCCAAAGTATCAGAATTGGAAAGAACTTTAAGGAGGCAGAGTGAAGGGCTTTAAAAAGAAGTTGTTTTGAACTATGAGCACTTTGCAGAATGATGCAATTCAATTCCAAATTTTCTGGCATTTATCCATGTGATTTTAGGGGCAGCCAGAAATGGGATCAATATGGATGGTAAATTGAATTTTCAAAAAACATTCATGAAGCATTCATTACACTAAATACAACAGATTCTTTTTTTATGAAATAAAAGCACTTTAAAAAGTTATCATATTAGCTTTAATAAATCAAAGTTGGTGGCTGTTCATACTAGTTCATTTTATGCCACTATCTTCTTTTTCTGTCAGGTTATTTTCAGTTCGTTTTGTTTGAAATGAGGTTTATAAAATATGGTGATGCTTTTTAAGTCTCTTCCAGTTCATGATTGGAACATGCATTTGTAAATAAATCTGTCTGGTAAAACTTATCTATCACTGCTTCTTTGGGAATAAAAAATACATTACTAATCTTTGTGGTTACTAAGAGCATGGTTAAGGTGATTGTCTGTTGATACCATGAACTTTTCTAATTTAATACATTCAATTGTTAGAAAAATAGACTTGACTTTCCTTGATGAAAGATGGATTAGTAGCCCCAGGATATCGTGACATTTATTTTTAAAGTACAAAATAACATTTTGGTCAGGAGAATATTCAGTGGTCTTCTTTTCTCCTCTCTATTCTAGTCTACAGTACAGAAAATCATGTGAAAACAGGTGAAGTGGTTAACGTGAGGTAGCAATCACACAGTTAAAATAATTACCAATATCAATAGATTTCACATGATTGAACAGAGCTGTTGGAATCTTCACACAGGAGAGGAAGTTTTTTTAAAAGTAGACACATGGGTTAATGGCCACGTGCTATCCATGTAAATGTATAATTCTCTTTCAACTAGACCTATCATGCAGGATTAAAAATTGTGAGGCTGAATATGGGTTTTTAGCAGCATAACTGGGATTTGAGTCAACAAAAATTGTATGTGAACTAAACCAGAGGTCCTAAGCGGGATTTCAGAAATAGCTTCTTAAGTAAAAGTTTTTCAGAGTGTAAGATTGTAAAGATATTTCTTTAAAATTAATATTTTCTAGTCAAATTTAAATCCATAACATCCTTTGTAACTCTATAAAAACATACTTCAATTAAAAAATATCTAGTGATAGTGTTATTTCAAGTTCAGTAATTTAAAGAAAGGAAAGTCTTCAGCTAATAAACATTGCAAATAGGCACTTGGTTTATTTCAAGTAAAAATACAATCAATTGTAAAAACAAATTTGGGATTTTGCTTGGTTATTTTCAAGACGAGTGCTTTAGAAAATATGCATCATTAAATTTTACATTTTATGCTGTAAAGTTTAAAAGAAAATTGATAGAAAGTATGTAAAATATAATTGCTGATCCTTCTTTAATAGATTACTGGTGTTTTAGATTTCCTTTAGTTTATATTTGAAACTGGAAAGTGAAGTGGATTTTCCTTCTTAATAAACCACCCATTTATTCTCATACCTAATTTTCAGCTCATGTAGGTATATAATTTTTAACTTAAACAGTTCTTCCAGGACAATATAAGCAAAGAAAATGAGATGTATCATTAGCTGAGAGACAGACTTAAAATACAGGTTTTTTATTTGTTTCTTTGGAAGCAGTCCTAAAACTACCCAAGTTAAAATTGGATTTTAATAAATGTAGATATGTGTCAAAGATGGAAGCATTATATTAAAGACATCATATTCATGCATAAATGTTATAATATGGGAAGGAGAGGTTGTGTGTATAAGAATGCATTAGAACATATTGTAGAACGTATTATGTACTTCAGCATACTATATATGTGAGCTACATGTCTAATTTGAAAATTTTAGTGGGCATATTAAAAAGTAGAAAAAAAACAAGTGCAATTCATTGCAATAATGCGCTTAATTTAAGCAGTTTACTCAAAATATTATTTTAATTGCAAGTGATATAAAAAAATTAATGAAATTTTTTTCTATACTAAGCCTTCGGAATTTGGGGTGTATTTTGTAGTTACCATACATTTCAATTTAATCAATTAATTATTAAAGTGCAGTTGATTTACAATATTTTACTATTTTCACGTGTACAACATAGTGATTCAAATTTTTTTTATAGATTGTACTCCATTTAAAGTTACTATAAAATATTGGCTCTATTCCCTATGCTGTATAATATATCCATGTATCTATTTATCTTATACATAGTAGTTTGTACCTCTTAATCCCCTACCTCAATCTTGCCCCTCCCCCCATCACTCTCCCCACTGGTAACCACTAATTCTCTATATCTGTGAGTCTGTTTTGTTATAGTCATTCGTTTGTTGTATTTTTTAGAGTCCACATATGAGTGAAAACATATGATATTTGTATTTCTCTGACTTATTTCACCACACATTTCTATTTAGACAAAACACATTTTAAGTGTTCAATAGTCATGCATGGCTAGTGGTTCTTATTGGGCAATATAGTTCTATACAAAGAAGGAAAGGGTGTTTGTCAACATGAACTGTACAAGTGGGAGGAACAGACATTTTCCCTCTGGGTAAATATTTAACCATCCTACTTAGTTGGAAACAGAAACTTTGGATTTATAATAAACAAAACTCTTGTAAATATGTAATCTCTTCCTAAATGTCCATTTACAAAATTACTTTAAATTGTTATTTAAAGGTATTAAAAACTTAAAACTATGCTGACTACAATAATATTCCACTTAATACGCATTGAAATATCTAAAATATTTTGGTGACATGCATGAGAAAAATAATGGAGTATTGAACAAAAAAAAAAATAGAAAATTATGCCAGAAGTTTGACGTCTTTAAGCTCTAAACAAGAATATTTTGCCTTAAAGATTAATTTATATGTTAACAACTATCAATGTAGGAGGAATAAATTACAAAAAATATCAGTCAGTAGAATCATTTGCATGGTGGTAAAATTATTCTGTAGAAAGAGCTTGTACTAGTAAGTTACATAGAAATAGATTCCAATATTACCTTCCCTACTTACTTGCTGAGTGGCCTGGAGAAAGTTATGTAATCTCTCTGAACCTGAGTTTTCTCATCTCTAAAATGATTATACCTTACTTTCAGAGCTGTAACAATTAAAGAAATATAATCAAAGTTACCATTCCAATTTCTATGAAACAGTAATTGTTGATCACATATCACATTTATGTGTCAAACAATAGGTTCTAATACATAGCAGTGTTGCTCTTTTCTGAAAATATCTCATTCAGTTGCTCTACCTGGCTTTGACATTTTATTGTCTCAAAAACAGTCTGAAACATGTCAAACACTGATTTATTATGATTAAGCAGCATTGTTTGCTTCTAGCAACTTAAATGTATAAATTTCTTTGTGAAATGTTTTTCAATTAAAATATAATTTATAGCAATAGCAAGTGCCTTATAATTAATATAAAAAAGGACATTTATAAACCACTACTTTCTATTGGAAAAAACTCTGATTTTAATTTATTTAGTCAGTAGTAGCCACTAGTAAATCAGGTAGTAAACACTGGAGCAACAATGTCAATTCAGTTGGGTTTTTTAACACTGTTATATCTTACATTTCTATTAAAAATATTTTAAAACCTTATTATCTGCAATTAAATCTTGCTATTTTTTTATGTTCTTTGGTGTTCCTCCTACTTCCACAATAGTTCTCCTTGTGTGAATTTTGGCACTTTGTGCTTTCAAGGAATTGGTTTATTACTTCTAAATTACCAAATTTGTGGGCATAGAGTTGTTCATGGTATGCCTTTATCCTTTTTAGAATGTTCATGGTACCAGTAGCAATGATCCTGCTTTCATTTCTGAAATTGGTAATTTATGGTTTTCTCTTTTTGTCTTGGTTATCCTATCTGTAGGTTTATTAATTTATGTCTTCAAAGAACTACTAACTTTTGGTTTTGTTGATTCTCTTTGTTGTTTTCCATCTCATTGGTGTGTTGTTTTTTATTATTTTTTGTGATTCTTTATGCTTAATGTACTCTTCTATTTTCATAAAGTGCAAGCTTGGATTATTAGCTTTTGATCTTCTTTTCTAATTTATGTGTTTAATGCTATAAATTTTGTTCTTTTCACTGCTTTCATTGTATCCCACAGGTTTTAAGTTGTATTTTAATTTAATTTAGTTCAAAATATTTATTAATGTTAGTGTGGTATATCGTTCTCTATTACTTTACTTTTATCCTATCTGTATCTATATTTAAAGTGGGTTTCTCATAGGTAATATATGGTTGGATCTTGTTTTTTCATCCACTCTGAAAATTTATTTTTAGTTGCTATATTTAGACCAATCACATTTAATATGGTATTGATATAGAATAGCTGCATGTTCACAGTGGTTTCCTATTCATTGTACTTGTTCTTTGTTTCTTTTTCTTTTTTCCCCTCTTTTTCTGCCTTCCCTAGTTTAACTGAGCATTGTATATGATTCCATTTTCTCTCCTCTCTTAGCTCATTAATTATACTTCTTTCTTAAGACTTTGTTACTTTTTAGAGCAGTTTGTGGTTGAAAACAAAATTGAAAGGCAGGTACAGAGATTTCCCATATGCCTGTTGCTCCCACATATGTACAGCCTCCCCTGTTACCTACATCACTCACTAGAATGGTACATGCTTTACCAAGGATGAACTTAGACTGACACATCATAATCACTCAAGGTCTGTACTTTACAGTATGGTTCCCTCTTGGTGTTATACATTCTGTGGCTTTGGACAAAGGTATAATGATGTATTTCTACCATTATAGTACCATAAACAGTATTTTATCTGCCCTAAATATCCTGTATGCTCCACTTATTCATACATTCCCCCCACAACCCCCAGCAACCACTGATATTTTTCATTGTCTTCATAGGTTCGCTTTTTCCACAGTGTCTTGTAGTTGGAATCATATAGTATGTGGCCTTTTCAGATTGCCTTTTTTCACTTAGTAATATGCATTTAAGGTTTCTACATGTCTTTTCATGGCTTGATAGCTCATTTCTTTTTAATACTAAATAATATTCCATTGTCAGGATGTACCACAATTTAATTATCCCTTCTCCTACTGAAGGACATCTTGGTGGCTTCCAAGTTTGGCAATTATGAATAAAGCTGCAGTAAACATCTATGTACAAGTTTTTGTGTTGACATATTTTCAACTCTTTTGGGTAAATACCAAGGATCTTACGATAAGAGTATGTTTGGTTTTGTAAGAAACTGACGGACTGTCTTTCAAAGAGACTACCATTTTGATTCCTTCCAGCATTGAATTAGAGCTCTCATGACTCCACATCCATGTCAGCATTGGTGTTGTCAGTGTTCTGGATTTTGGCTGTTCTGATAGGTGTATAGTGGTATCTCATTAATGCTTTAATTTACATTTCTCTGATGATGATATGGAGCATCTTTTTGTATGCCTATTTTCTATCGGTATATTTTCTCTGGTGAGGTGTTAAGCTCCATTTTAAAAATCAGGCTGTTTGGTTTCTTACGGTTGAGTTTTTTTTAATTGAAGTATAGTTGATACACAATATTATATGTTACAGGTATACAGCATAGTTATTCACAGTTTTTAAGGTTTCACAATTTATAGTTATTGGAAAATATTAGCTATATTCCCTGTGCTGTACAATATCTCCTTGTAGATAATTTTATACATAATAGTTTGTTCCTCTTAATCACCTACACCTATTTTGTCCCTCCCCCTTTCCCTCTCCCCACTGGTAACCACTAGCTTGTTCTCTATATCTGACTTTATTTCTTTTTTGTTATATTCACTAAGTTGTACTTTTTAGATTCCACATATAAGTGATAATATACAGTATTTTTCTTTCTCTGTCTTACTTCTTTCACTTAGCATAATACCCTCCAAGTCCATCCATGTTGTTGCAAAGGGCAAAATCTCATTCTTTTTCATGGCTGAGTAGTATTCCATTGTGTATGTATGTGTGTGTGTGTGTATGTATATATAGATAGATATATATATTTATATGCCACATTGTCTTTATCCATTCACTTGTTGTTGGACACTTAGGGTTACTTCCTTATCTTGGTTATTGTAAATAATGCTTCTATGAACATTGAGGTGCATGTATCTTTTTGAATTATTGTTTTTATTTTTTTTCAGATACATACCCAGGTGTAAAATTGCTGGATCATATGGTAGTTCTAGTTTTCATTTTTTGAGAAATTTCCATTCTGTTTTCCACAGTGGCTGCACCAATTGACCTTCCCACCAACAGTGTACAAGGGTTCCCTTTTCTCCACATCCTCACCAACATTTGTTATTTTCAGGCTTTTTGATAATAACCATTCTGACTGGTGTGAGGTGATACCTCATTGTGGTTTTGATTAGCATTTCCCTGATGATTAGAAATGTTGAGCATCTTTTCATATGCCTCTGGCCATCTGCGTGCCCTCTTATATAAACAGCTCATACAACTCCACAACAAAAACAAAACAACCTGATTAAAACATGGGCAGAAGACCTGAATAGACATTTTTATTGTCTGTTTATTTTAAGAGTTCTTTGTAAATTTCAGATAACAGTCCTTTATCAGATTTGTCTTTGCAAATATTTTCTTCCAGTCTGTGGCTTGTCTTCTCATTCTCCTGAAGCACTATACGTTTTAAGAATAAAAAATTTATTACATGAATTAGAGCACACAGTGGTAGGAGAATTTTGAGAAGTGAAGGTCCAGAAGGATTTACTGGAGGATCAGAAAAGAAGTCACCAGCTGATCAATCTGAGAAGACAAGCAAGTCTGGCTGATGGACTCATGAATGGCGAGTTCCTGGGTAATTTGTGAGAAGTTATTTCCTCTCTGTTGGTGTATAGGTGAGTGAGTGGCAGTGGGCAAGGGAAACACTGAAGATCAGAGCAGTGACAGCATTTGGGAAGAATTTGGATACAGAGTGGAAGAGAGCAAAGAAAAGTTGGAAGCCACTGGTTACTTCTGTCTGCCACCACTTCTGACTCCATGAGAAGGAGAGAAGGTGGGCTTCAGAGTGTTGGGCAATGTGTAACTTCTGACAAAAAATGTCATGCAAATTCCTCTGTTGGCTAACACATCCATACAAGGAAAGGAATTCTGTGAAACATAGTTCCTGGATTAAACAAAGTGACACAGCATAAACCAATACAAACTCTTAGTATTTCTAGACAAGAATTAAGACGAACTATGGCCATACTTCGGAGATACTGTGGGTTCTGTTCCAGACGACTGCAATGAAGCCAATATCACAATAAAGTGAGCCACACAAATTTTTTGGTTTCCCAGTGCATATAAATGTTATCCTTACACTATAATGTAGTCTTTTAAGTGCAATAGAATGATGTTTAAAAAACAATGTATGCACCTTAATTAAAAAAATACTTGATTGCTGAAAAATGCCAACGATCATCTGAGTCTTCAGGAAGTCACTGCTCAAATAACAGATCACCATAACAAATATAATTAACAAGGCTGAAATATTGCAAGAATTGCCAAAATGTGCCATGAGTGACATGAAGTGAGCAAATGCTGTTGGAAAAATGCTGCCATTGACTTTCTTGATGCAAGGTTGCCACAGACCTTCAATTTGTGCAGTATCTGCAAGGAGTAATAAGGCAAAGTGCAATAAACTGCGGTATGCCTATACATAACACTGTCTGAATTAAATGATTAAGCATCCAAAAAATAATGCTCAAAGAATAGAAGTAAAACTCATCACCACCATCATCACTGAAAATAACATCCACAAAATTTCCTCCAGGAATTCGAAGAGAAGTTAAACCTATACCAGCTAAGAAACTTCAAAAATGTTAACTAAAGCAAAACCGTTATAAATCATACATGATAAGGCTTCACAATGAGAAAAAAATAAGAAAATGGCAAGGACCTAAACTGAAAATATAAGCCATGATGTTAGCAAAGTTTAAAACAAGTAAGAAGAGCAGAAAGCAGACCCTTTTGAAAATGAAATTAGTATCATGGAAGATAAATCTAAGAAAAGCTTCATACCATGGAAAGGCAAAACATAAAAAGATGAAGAATAAGAGAAAGATGGTGGTAATGTCAAAGAGTAGAGGAGATTCCAAATTATATATTATATGGAGAATGTAGGATAAATCCAACTAAATGTATATTTTCTCAGCAATTAAATGATAAGACAGTGAAATTCCCACATACAAATTTAGAATCTGATAGAACTCCTTTGATATATGAAAGAAAGTGGATTTTTAAAAATTTTCAAAAGCACATGAAGTATCCAATTGTATGACCTTGTGAAAATTCAACATGAATAATGAATTCCAGTAGCATAGAATAGTTATCTTAAGAAAAACTATTAAACATATCTAACAACCTGGAAATTATCAAAGAAAATCTGCAAGTACATAAATAATATCTTACCTTTATTAGACGGAACTGAAACCTCCTCTGACATAAAACAAAAATAAAAACAATTAAGTGCTTTGAATATTTAAATTGTTTCTAAATATTCTCATCCCTTATATGTGGATTAATTAATCATTCTTACATTTATTCATTCAAATGAGATTTTTATTATCAATATGGATCAGATACTATTTTTAATACTAGGCCTATGATACAGTGTTAGTAAGAAAGAAGTATTATGAAGAAAAATAAATGAGTTTAAGGATGTAGATAGTTACAAGGATTGCAAGTCATTAGCCATGTTTTCCTTTCAAAGTTGATATATTAATAAATGTTTATTATTTGAACTTAAAGAGTGGAACAATATTTGAATTCAGTATGAAACAACATGCCTTGAAAAGTTATCCTTCAATAGTGAAGGAGAAGTAAGACCTTTTCAGAAAAACTAAATTAAGGATTTTTTTGTTTTTGTTTTTTTGCCAGTAGACTTGCCTTGGAAGAAATTTCAAAAGAAAATCTTTAGAGTGGAGGAAAATAGTATAGAATAATATAGATCAAACTGTCAGATCTACATAGATGGAAGAGCACAGGAGAAGGAATGAATGAAAGTTTCAGATCCAGCTCAGACATAAAGTCATCCAGCAGAGGGCACTGTTCCATGATGACCAGGAACTGACAAGGGTGATAGGTACCCCAGGATGGTGATAGGTACCCCAGGATGAATTTCAGTTTCATATCTTACTACCATCTAGATCGTCAAAGTCTGTTTAATACCAGAACACATTTCAGCATGGTTCCCTGACCTCCTTTGTTCATCCTCTTATGGAAAATAAACCTAAATTTCATAAGATTCATATTTCATTTTCAGTATATGTGTGGCCTGATTTAGGTTTGTTTTTGGAGAAGCCTGAACTGACACAGGATCCAAGTGCATATGACCGATTGAGGTGAGGTTTTTCAGGAAAAAATTAGTGAGGGAATCAAGATGGGGCAAGGAAACGAGCTAAGCAAGGGTATGGTCTCATCTGGAATCTAACTCAGCCTGAACCCATGGGGATCCCTGGAGCATAAATTGTTCCTCATGTCTGTCTTGCCTTGAGACAAAGGGATAGATCTTTTGTAACCCTATGTCAGGCACTCAGTAGATAAGGGATAGGGCCAGAAGATGCATAACCTACCATGCAACATGGCTACTAACTTCAACAAGTTCCCAAAATTTTAGGAGCACAAATTTAAAAAAAATTTTTATTGAAGTATAGTTGATTTACAATGTTGTGTTAAGCAAAGTGATTCAGATATATATATATATTCTTATATAAATATATATAGATTTCCATATTCTTTTCCATTGAGGTTTATCACGGGATATTGAATATAGTTCCCTGTGCTGTATAGTAGGATCTTGTTGTTTATCCAACCTATATATGATAGTTTGCATCTGCTAGTCCCAAACTCCCAGTCCATCCCTCCTGCCCTGCCACCCCCCCTTGGCAACCATAAGTCTGTTCTCTATTTCTGTGAGTCTGTTTCTGTTTCTTGGATAAGTTCATTTATGTCATATTTTAGATTCTACAAATAAGTGATATCATATGACATATGTCTTTCTCTGTCTGACTTACTTCACTTAGTATGATAATCTCTAGGTCCATCCCTGTTGCTGCAAATAGCATTATTTCATTCTTTTTTATGGCTGAGTAGCACATCTTCTTTTTCCATTCATCGATACGCATTTAGGTTGTTTCCATGTCTTGGCTATTGTGAATAGTGCTGCTATGAACATGCATGTATCTTTGAATTATAGTTTTGTCTGGATGTATGCCCAGGAGTGGGATTGCTGGATCATATGGTAATTCTATTCATAGAACTGTGATCAATCCCAAAGTTCACTCTCTGTGAACTAACATTCATAGTGCTGATGTCTTTGAGATAAAATGTTTCACTGTACATAAATCCCACCCAATTCTCAAATGTATTCAGTAGCATCTTCATGGTATGATATATTCTGATTGTATTAGAATAATCTCTAATTATGGATCTAATAGCCCTTCTTCTGTATCAGCCCACTAACTTGTAGCAATCTGGGGAGTACCCTTCCACTCTCCTCTTACTACCCTTGGACCAGGCGTTACCTGGCAGCTGCTTACTGAATTAATCCGTTTCCTTTCTTTCCACCACTGTTTTCTTTAACTGGAAACACTCCATATCTAGTGTTCCTTGTTAATGTTACTTCTGCCATAACTTTTTACATACAGTCTTCTAAGATCAGGAATCTCCAAGATTCATTAAAAACAAAAAAAGAATCTCCAAGAGATGTGGGACCCACTAGTTTAATATAAACTACGTAGTCACTGCTCTTTCGAAAGAAAGTCCCTTGCTGTTGAAGATCTTTAAATGATCCTATTTTAATTTTTATTCCTTTTCTCCCAGTATCACAAATCCTTCTGGTGTAGCCCTTGTGAAAGCAAATTTCATTTTGTTACAAATAATAAAATACTGTGCCTTTTGTGTAGTGCTTTTACATTTATTGTCTTCTTTGCTCTTTGAAAGAAATTCATTCATTCAGTGAATATTTATCGACGACTTACTATGTTCTGGGCACTATTCTAGTCACTCTGGATACAGTAGTGAGCAAAACAGCTCATGGAACTTACATTTTAGGAGAAGTCAAATTTTAAAATAAAATAAAAGAAGTCAAGTAAAGTAAAGTAAAATAAAAGTAAAGTAAAATAAAGTAAATGCTCCTAGACAGTATATCATGGATTTTCACTTACACCCCCAGGATAAACATCCTGCTTTTACCTATTCTTTCAATTTGGCTTTGTTTGTCTACTTCATTTTCTTGACTAAATATGTCAATTAAACTCTTGTCAATACTTGATATATTGAGTATATTGTATACACACAAAAAAAGATAAGAGTCTGGAAAAATATGGTGTGCCTTAAAAAGGAGCAGTGTCTAGAAATGTGATAATCATATAATTGTCGTGTTTGTTTAATAAATAGATTATTTTCTCCTCATCACCTGTCTTTGAGAGTAGATGCACCATAAATATTTACATATGAAAGTTAATGCAGATCCCTTCTTTCCGTATAAAGCTGACTTTGCATGGTTTAACCCAAACTGAAATTGCATTTCAGCAACTGTATGTAAAAGAATGTAACTTTGAGCTGGCTATGAAACCTCCTATTGCTTTATGTGGGCTATTAGAAAATAATCTGTTTACTTAGGAGATTTGAAGACCATCCCGTAATTATTCAGCTGTGTTTCTGTAGAAAGTAAATGGGAAATCATTTGTAATTTGGGAGTGAACAGTTCAGTTGTGGAGTTTCCTGCTGTAACCAGTTACCTAAGATGGAGTCACTGGGCTTCTGAAATAATGAATAGAATGGGAATCACCTTTTTGCTTCACAGTGTGATTAAAATTTTTTTTTTTTTTTTACTGACTAGTTAAGTTTAAACTTGTTTACTTTACTGAATAGGAATTCTAAGTTTTAAAAATTCTTGTTATCCAGTTAGGAAAATTGTGCATTTAATGTACTAAAGATTTTACTCATTTGTGGAGTTTGGAAGCTTTGCTTTCTCTTACCATGTGTTACAAAAATAGTATGTGAAAGACTATATCCTAATCAGATTTGTTCAAAGGAGTTTTGGAAGTCAATATCTCCTACAAAACAGCATATGACAGTTACAGGTAATCTGTCCTGCCACTTCTGAATTTCTATTTAAGTGAGTGAATGTGTAAATAAGCTTGCTTTTCCCCATGATGGGACAGTATATTTTAATGCCAGTAGAAGCTGCTGAGCAAATTAAGAGATGTTATAGTATTCTGTTTTTTCACATGAGTTTATGTCAAGAGAGGATATTGATTCAGAATTTCATGGTAATGTGGCTTTTATTTGTTTGGACTGCATCAATAGCTTTGTCCACAGAATATCATGTGTCTACCTCTGCTCTTAATTTTAGTAGTTCAATTTTTAATGATAATTGTGACAAATTATCTGTGTGATTGTAAGATTAATATTTAGTATTACAATTTAATATTTTTAATATTAAATTATTTTTAATATTAAGTATCACAATTTCAAGTGTTAATTACTAGTGATATGATAATTGTTTTATCTAGATGATATGGAATCCAGTTGTACTAACAGATCCACGTTATAACATTTAATATGTATTAAGTACATACATACACACTTGTGTGTAAATACCTATGTCTTTTATTTCCTTTGAGATCAAATGACTACCTGAATAGAATGTCTTTGCTTGGTTTGAAATGTCAGTTATGTGTCTTAAATAAGCAGTCAGAGCTTTAAAGAAACAGAGATTCTCAAATCAGATTGAAATGAAAAAGGTAGAACCAAACATAAGGCTTTTAATAAAGTAGTAAATAAATTGGGAAAGAGTGAATATAAATTTATATTTATATTTATAAATATAAATATAAAGAGTAAATATTTATATAAATTAAATAATTTAAATATATTTACTGAAAATGTAAATATATTTAATATATAAATATATTAAAATACATACTAAAAAACAAAATGTTTTAAGTGTAAAAATAAAATTTGTGATCAATGGATGATGCATGACGATTTTAGGACTCGTAGCAACAAAGATGGTTAAATAACAAGGATTGTGGATTTTATGTTCAAACAGACATGAAAAGAGACAACACTTCTAAACCTTGTATTAATTTTGCCAAATAATTATATGAAAGAATTTGTTCATTTCACCTAATTACAAAATTTATAATCGTATGTTTGTTCATAATGGTTCCTTTAATTAGCCTTTTAAATATCTATAGGGTCTGTAATGATATCCTTTCTCTCATTCTTTATGTTATAATATTATTATTCCTCATTTTTCATGATTAGTCTATCTAGATGTTTATCAATTAAACTTTTCAGATAATGAAATTATGGCTTTGTTCATTTTCTCTACTGTTTTTCCATTTCCTAATTCATTAATTTTTGCATTCATTATTATTTCCTTTTTCTAATTGGTTGCTTTTAATTTTTTCTTTTTGTTTTTTTAAAGTTGATATTTAGATAATGGATTTAATACTTTTTTTCTAATATGAGCATATGAAACTATACGTTTCCCTCTTCGAACCACGAATTATAATTTCACTTTTGACCTTGATTTATTTAGATGTGTGTTGCTTAATTTCCAAATGTTGGGGTTTCTTGGAAATTTTGTTGTTTATTTTAAATTTCATTACTTTTTATTGTCAGAACATATTTTATATTTCAATGTTTGAAATAATTTACTGAGAGTATTTTATAGATCATCTTATATTAGTTGCACTTGAAAAGAATGTGTACTTTGCAAATACTTGATGTAATGTTTTATATATCTCAATTTCTATTTTCTTGTTTATATTATATGTATTTTATATTTTATCAGTTTGTCTCATTATGTCAAGGCACGTATAACATTTATTGATGATTTGTCAACTTTCTATTTTACCAGTTTGTCTCATTGTGTTTGTCAAGTCATGTATAACATTTATTGATGATTTGTCAACTTTCTATCAGTCATTGAGGGGAGAGAGGGAAGTTAAACATCAAAATATGAGTATGGATTTCTCTATTACTCCATTTGGGCCTACCAATTTTGCTTCATGTATTTTGAAGTTCTGTTGTTAGGTGCATACAGTTGGGGAAACATCATTTAAGACAAAATCTCTTGACAGTCTACAAACCTCCACAAAAGTAGAGGAAAAAGAAAAGTAATATTATTGAATAAGCTTTAATCTAGCATGTGCTGTGCATCACAGGCAGTCCACCAAAGGACTGCAAAGACAGAAAGTAATCTCATCCTTTTACATAGTCAAGCAGATGTAACCCATTTGAAACATGTTTTCAAGATAAATGATAACTCGAAGAGGACTTGGTAGCATCATTTGTCACATATAGTTTATCCTGTTCATCTGATAATTGGATAGCCACTTGTGTTGGCTAGTTGCCTTTATCTAAAGAAAAATGAATTTCTCCCATCTTTATGACAGGCCATAGGTTTATGACTTGGAGTCAGCTGCATTAAGGTTCCTATCCTCCCAAAGAGAATGGGAGGGAGGAGCACTATCTTTCTAGATGATTATATTTCCAGATGGTTTCCAGGTCCTCGAGGAAAAGATTCCTGGATTGTAAAACTGGCAAAGGGTTTATTTATCTTTTAAAAAGATTTACATGTATCTTGAAGGGGCAAAGAAAAAAAGTTCACAATTATAAATTTTCTAAAGTAAATGCTCTAAGAAATGGAATGGGGAGAAGGGACATCTCTTGCCTTCTTTCACCAGAGAAAATTTATTTATTTTTCTTTTTTTTTTGATTTGTATTTATGCTTACAATACACATTTAGTTTATGTATTCTTAACTGACTCTTTAACATAATAAAATCATTTTATTTAGTTGTATTATTCCTCAGCTCAAATTCTATTTTTAATTTATATTATCACCAGTTTTTCTTGTCATTACTTTTGCATGGTATACCTTTTTTGAATCTTTTCACTTTTTCTTTTTTTCTGCTCTTCTTTGCCATCTTTGGTTTAACTACATATTTATTAGTCTTCTGTACTATATCCTATATTGATTTTCTTTCTTCTTTTGTGTCCCCTTTGATGTTAGTATCATCCAGTGACTTTCAAAAAATCTGTTAGTTTAGTATTCAGTGCTAGGTTTTCCATTTTTTCCTTTTTACAGATTCCAAATCTCTCCTTAAATATTCTGTTTACTCACCTATTTTATCCATATTCTTTTACAAACTTATATTTAGCATAATCACTTTCATATCCTTCTGTGCTAATTTTAACTTTGTAGTTTGTGGATTTTTTTTCTTATTGAAAGTTATTTCCCTTGCCCATGGTTCATATTTCTCTGTTTCTCTTAATGGGTATTAACTTTGTATTATATACTGGACACTTTATCTGTTATAATCTAGAAACTCTGCTTCCATTTTATTTTTCTGGAAGTTATCTTACAGGGGGGTCACCTTGGACTCCTGTAAGCTTGTATTTTGTTTTCTTTTGTTAGGGTAGTTCTATTTCAGTTTGCCCATAATCTTAGAGTGATTCCATAGTCCATGGATATATTTTTTTGCTCCTAAGGCTGTTCTCTTTCAGTTTTCAACAGAAGACAAGAGTTATTTTCCTAAACTATGTTTACTTGAATGGAATCAAATATGCAATGCAATCAAATATTTTGCCTTCCCTATAAACTGAGCAGCAATTTAAATCTGTTCAGCTCTTTCACTTTTCCATATATTGTTTTTCCCACCTCCTTAGAATCTTGCCTGTGTATGAACAGTTCAGGGGTTAGTGAAGTATTTAGTGGAAGTTTTTACACAGATTAGGGGGTTGTCCTCCCTACTCTCCACCCCCCTGCACTATGGCTTCGTCCTTTTCCTGACTTATCCAGCTCCAATTTCCAAGCACTTAGGCAGTCCTCTGACTTTAGAGGCCATTCAGACTGTAGCTCTTGACTTGAACCCTAAGATAGAGCACTTCTTAGATACTACGTTTCCCTCAGTTGAAGACCCATATGAATTTGTCTCTGGCGAGTGTGGTTCCTTTCTTCCTAGGGGGAGATACTTCTGTTTCTTCTCCACTGACTTGAAAGAGGATCCCCCTTGAAGTATTTAATAGCCAAATGAAGGACAATTGCTCTGATAAAAGATATACTATCATTACCAGAACTAAAACTTCTTAAGTTATTTTTTTTCTATTTGTATATAAATTGATATTATTAAAAATTTGGGAGCACAAGCAAGAAGAACTACAATCCTGCAGACTGTGGAACAAAAACCACATTCATAGAAAGATAGGCAAGATGAAAAGGCAGAGGGCTATGTACCAGATGAAGGAACAAGATAAAACACCAGAAAAAAAACTAAATGAAGTGGAGATAGGCAAGCTTCCAGAAAAAGAATTCAGAATAATGATAGTGACAATGATCCAGGACCTCGGAAAAAGAATGGAGGCAAAGATCGAGAAGATGCAAGAAATGTTTAACAAAGACCTAGAAGACTTAAAGAACAAGCAGAGATGAACAATACAATAATTGAAATGAAGAATACACTAGAAGGAATCAATAGCAGAATAACTGAGCCAGAAGAACGGATAAATGACCTGGAAGACAAAATGGTGGAATTCACTGCTGCAGAACAGACTAAAGAAAAAAGAATGAAAAGAAATGAAGACAGCCTAAGAGACCTCTGGGACAACATTAAACGCAACAACATTCGCATTATAGGGGTCCCAGAAGGAGAAGAGAGACAGAAAGGAACCGAGAAAATATTTGAAGAGATTATAGTCGAAAACTTCCCTACCATGGGAAAGGAAATAGCCACCCAAGTCCAGGAAGTGCAGAGAGTCCCATACAGGATAAACCCGAGGAGAAACACGCCAAGGCACATAGTAATCAAATTGGCAAAAATTAAAGACAAAGAAAAATTATTGAAAGCAGCAAGGGAAAAATGACAAATAACATACAAGGGAACTCCCATAAGGTTAACAGCTGATTTCTCAGCAGTAACTCTACAAGCCAGAAGGGAGTGGCATGATATACTTTAAAGTGATGAAAGGGAAAAACCTACAACCAAGATTACTCTACCCAGCAAGGATCTCATTCAGATACAATGGAGAAATCAAAAGCTTTACAGACAAGCAAAAGCTAAGAGAATTCAGCACCACCGAACCAGCTCTACAACAAATGCTAAAGGAAGTTCTCTAAGTGGGAAACACAAGAGAAGAAAAGGACCTACAAAAACAAGCCCAAAACGATTAAGAAAATGGTAATAAGAACATACATATCGATAATTACCTTAACCGTGAATGGATTAAATGCTCCAACCAAAAGACACAGGCTTGCTGAATGGATACAAAAACAAGACCCATATATATGCTGTCTACAAGAGACCCACCTCAGACCTAGGGACACATACAGACTGAAAGTGAGGGGATGGAAAATGGAAATCGAAAGAAAGCTGGAGTAGCAATACTCATATCAGATGAAATAGACTTTAAAATAAAGAATGTTATAAGAGACAAGGAAGGACACTACATAAGGATCAAGGGATCAATCCAAGGAGAAGATATAACAATTATAAATATTTGTGCACCCAACATAGGAGCACCTCAATACATAAGGCAACTGCTAAGAGCTATAAAAGAGGAAATCGACAGTGACACAATAATACTGGGGGACTTTAACACCTCACTTACATCAATGGACAGAACATCCAAACAGAAAATTAATAAGGAAACAGAAGCTTTAAATGACACAATAGACCAGATAGATTTAATTGATACTTGTAGGACATTTCATCCAAAAACAGCAGATTACACTTTCTTCTCAAGTGTGCACGGGACATTCTCCAGGATAGATCACATCTTGGGTCACAAATCAAGCCTTAGTAAATTTAAGAAAATTGAAATCATATCAAGCATCTTTTCTGACCACAACGCTATAAGATTAGAAATCAATTACAGGGAATAAAACGTAAAAAACACAAACACATGGAAGCTAAATAATACGTTACTAAATAACCAAGAGATCACTGAAGAAATCAAAGAGGAAATCAAAAAATACCTAGAGATAAATGGCAATGAAAACACGATGATCCAAAACCTATGGGATGCAGCAAAAGCAGTTCTAAGAGGGAAGTTTATAGCTATACAAGCCTACCTCAAGAAACAAGAAAAATCTCAAATAAACAATCTAACCTTACACCTAAAGGAACTAGAGAAAGAAGAACAAGCAAAACCCAAAGTTAGCAGAAGGAAAGAAATCATAAAGATCAGAGCAGAAATAAATGAAATAGAAGCAAAGAAAACAGTAGCAAAGATCAATAAAACTAAAAGCTGGTTCTTTGAGAAGATAAGCAAAATTGATAAACCATTAGCCAGACTCATCAAGAAAAAGAGGGAGAGGACTCAATTCAATAAAATTAGAAATGGAAAAGGAGAAGTTACAACAGACACTGCAGAAATACAAAGTGTCCTAAGAGACTACTACAAGCAACTCTATGCCAATAAAATGGACAACCTGGAAGAAATGGACAAATTCTTAGAAAGGTATAACCTCCCAAGACTGAACCAGGAAGAAACAGAAAATATGAACAGACCAATCACAAGTAATGAAATAGAAACTGTGATTAAAAATCTTCCAACAAACAAAAATCCAGGACCAGATGGCTTCACAGGTGAATTCTATCAAACATTTAGAGAAGAGCTAACACCCATCCTTCTCAAACTCTTCCAAAAAATTGCAGAGGAAGGAACGCTCCCAAACTCATTCTATGAGGCCACCATCACTCTGATACGAAAACCAGACAAAGACACTACAAAAAAAGAAAATTACACACCAATATCAAGGATGAATATAGTTGCAAAAATCCTCAACAAAATACTAGCAAACAGAATCCAACAACACATTAAAAGGGTCATACACCACGATTAAGTGGGATTTATCCCAGGGATGCAAGGATTCTTCAATATACGCAAATCAGTCAATGTGATACACCATATTAACAAATTGAAGGATAAAAACCATATGATCATCTCAATAGATGCAGGAAAAACTTCTGACAAAATTCAACACCCATTTATAATAAAAACTCTCCAGGAAGTAGGCATAGAGGGAACCTATCTCAGTATAATAAAGGCCATATATGACAAACCCACAGCCAACATTGTCCTCAATGGTGAAAAATTGAAAGCATTTCCACTAAGATCAGAAACGAGACAAGGTTGCCCACTCTCACCACTATTATTCAACATAGTTTTGGAAGTGTTAGCCACAGCAATCAGAGAAGAAAAAGAAATAAAAGGAATCCAAATCGGAAAAGAAGAAGTAAAGCTGTCACTGTCTGCAGATGACATGATACTATACATAGAGAATCCTAAAGATGCTACCAGAAAACTACTAGAGCAAATCAATGAATTTGGTAAAGTACCAGGATACAAAATTAATGCACAGAAATCTCTTGCATTCCTATACACTAATGATGAAAAATCTGAAAGAGAAATTAAGGAAACACTCCCATTTACCAATGCAACAAAAAGAATAAAATACCTAGGAATAAACCTAACTAGGGAGACAAAAGACCTGTATGCAGAAAACTATAAGACACTGATGAAAGAAATTAAAGATGATACCAACAGATAGAGAGATATACCATGTTGGATTGGAAGAATCAATATTGTGAAAATGACTATATACTACCCAAAGCAATCTACAGATTCAATGCAATCCCTATCAAATTACCAATGGCATTTTTTGTGGAACTAGAACAAAAAATCTTAAAATTTGTATGGAGACACAAAAGACCCCGAATAACCAAAGCAGTCTTGAGGGAAAAAAACGGAGCTGGAGGAATCAGACTCCCTGACTTCAGACTATACTACAAAGCTACAGTAATCAAGACAATATGGTACTGGCACAAAAACAGAAACATAGATCAATGGAACAAGATAGAAAGCCCAGAGATAAACCCACGCACCTATGGTCAACTAATCTATGACAAAGGAGGCAAGCATATACAATGGAGAAAAGACAGTCTCTTCAATAAGTGGTGCTGGGAAAACTGGACAGCTACATGTAAAAGAATGAAATTAGAACACTCCCTAACACCATACATGAAAATAAACTCAAAATGGATTAGAGACCTAAATGTAAGACCAGACACTATAAAACTCTTAGAGGCAAACATAGGAAGAACACTCTTTGACAGAAATCACAGCAAGATCTTTTTTGATTCACCTCCTAGAGTAATGGAAATAAAAACAAAAATAAATAAATGGGACCTAATGAAACTTCAAAGCTTTTGCACAGCAAAGGAAACCATAAACAAGACGAAAAGACAACCCTCAGAATGGGAGAAAATATTTGCAAACGAATCAATGGACAAAGGATTAGTCTCCAAAATATATAAACAGCTCATTCAGCTCAATATTAAAGAAACAAACAACCCAATCCAAAAATGGACAGAAGACTTAAATAGACATTTCTCCAAAGAAGACATACAGATGGCCAAGAAGCACATGAAAAGCTGCTCAACATCACTAATTATTAGAGAAATGCAAATCAAAACTACAATGAGGTATCACCTCACACCAGTTAGAATGGGCATCATCAGAAAATCTACAAACAACAAATGCTGGAGAGCGTGTGGAGAAAAGGGAACCCTCTTGCACTGTTGGTGGGAATGTAAATTGATACAGCCACTATGGAGAACAATATAGAGGTTCCTTAAAAAACTAAAAATAGAATTACCATATGATCCAGCAATCCCACTACTGGGCATATACCCAGAGAAAACCATAATTGAAAAAGACACATGCACCCCAATGTTCATTGCAGCACTATTTACAATAGCCAGGTCATGGAAGCAACCTAAATGCCCATCAATGGACGAATGGATAAAGAAGTTGTGGTACATATATACAATGGAATATTACCCAGCCATAAAAAGGAACGAAATTGAGTCATTTGTAGAGACGTGGATGGATCTAGAGACTGTCATACAGAGTGAAGTAAGTCAGAAAGAGAAAAACAAATATCGTTTATTAATGCATATATGTGGGACCTAGAAACATGGTACAGATGAACCAGTTTGCAGGACAGAAATTGAGACACATATGTAGAGAACAGGTGTATGGTCACCAAGGGGGGAAAGTGGAGGGGGGTGGTGGTGGTGGTGTGATGAATTGGAAGATTGGGATTGACATGTATACACTGATGTGTTTAAAATTGATGACTAATAAGAAACTGCTGTATAAAATAATAAATTAAATTAAATTTTAAAAAAAACCCTTAAATTACATGCTTAAAAAAAATTTGGGAACATGGGATTCAATTATAGAAATTATTTCCTCGTAAAAATTTTTTCAATTGATTAATTTCCAATGTAGGTTTTTTAAAAAATTACTCAATCTGTGAAGCACTCTGGCCAATTTAATAGTGTTAAACTAGAATTTTTAGGAAACTACACCATTAATAGTCATGTTCACTATGTATATAGGAATTTTAAGAGCTTTATGATTATGAATTCCTAGTTATGTTTTAAAAAATATTTGCTCTTGCCTTTAATGAGTAACCAGAGATGCAAATTTTTGTTTCCGTCAGCAGTTTGGTCTCAAGAGCAGCTTTAAATATTCAGGTTCACTTTGAGTTCAAGCAGATAAACTGCCCAAACTATTATTCAGCTCAGATATAATTAAATTCCATATTAGACTATATTAGTTTACTCCAGAAAAATTTTATTCAAGGAGATAAGTGTATATTGGAAGAGAAACAAAGACAACAGAAAAATCAAATAGAAGAATCAGTGTGTTGCCCAGAAACTAACAAATTATTGACCCATGTATCTGCATTTTCACGGGAGAAAGCAAAAGAATTACAATCAATAAAATAAAACATTAGAGGGAAGTTTCTTAAGTAACATGAAGATTGAAAGGGAGTAAAAAATGAGGGTCTTATATGTGGACATGATATATAGTCCATATAGAGTTTTAGTAAATTTTTAGCCTCATTTCAAAGAACTCTGTTTCATTTCTTCTATCTATAATATTGCACCATATTGTTCTGTATATAGATCATACCATCTCATCCTCATCATGCTCACAGGAGGGAGGATGAAAGTAGTGTGGCAAGTATAATATTCCCAATTATTTAATAACCTCATCAATCCAACCCTGGCTCATAATCCCTCTACAAATCCTGGTCCACACCATCTCACAAGCATCTAAGGTGAAAATACCAGTAGCACTTCATTCTTGCTTTTTCCACTTCTATAGTAAGCTAAACAGGTAATTATTGTCCTCTTTTTTTTTTTTCTCTTCCTAGTTTTCTAAAGGTCCATGTCACATCCTGGTATGTTTTTGTTTTTACCCAGCTTTGGTTTATGTTAGCTTTGACCTCAAAGAGCCATGCTCTAGGTTCTTCTTTTCTCAATGATTTCTGTTACCTAATAGTGAGCTGAGTGGGGTTTTTCTTCAAGACAGCTCCTAAAACACAGAGTCTGTTAACCCCCCTCTCTGTTACCCATAGCAAGAGAGTAGATAACAAAGGCCTGACTGTTCTCTGTCCTTTTTCCATAACTCCTAATTCAGCAAAAACAGAACAAAAATTAATATCTCATTTTTTTCTGTCTTATTTATTATATTAGTGAACTTTTTCTTCCTAGATTAAGAGAGAGACACACAAATCCTGATATGGCATCTTCACTACTTCGAGCTTTTCTAGATGTTTCAAGAATAGGGAAAATTAGGATCAGGATCACACATTTATAAAACTAGATTAGCTCTCTTAGCTTTGCCTAATTCAAGACAGAAGCCATCTTCTCATCCTTATAAATTTCAGGTGTTACTGTAACAACAAATTAATACACTAAAATACAATGTTTTTCTAACAGAAGGCACATTCTAGAATTGAGTGCACTATTGATTCCTTGCCAAAAGGAGAAAGATGTTGAACTGTCCTTATTTAAGAAGAATTTCACTTTAGAGACTGGCTGTCAGTTCACAGCATGACACAAGTGTTTGAAAAAACAAACTGCTCTTGAGCTACAAGAAGTATGAGGAAATGAATACTATAAATTTCATATTTTTCATCTCTTCCATTTTTCAGCACACATTTATAAAGCAAATCCATGTTTCTTAAGTTGTGACATGAGGGTCAAAGAAAATAGGCCAAATTGTTGCAGCAGTTATAATCATGCCAAACTGACATATCTTGGTTTGATTCTTCATACTGACAAGAAACAAATATCAGGAGCATACAAGATAAAGAGGCCACCAGAAGTTAACCACAAATTGTTAACTGTCAGACCCTAAATTGCACAACTCTTAAGTTTCTTCTTACTCTGTCATTTAAAGAAGGTCTAGGATGTTGCCTGAATATGACTTTCCATCTTTTTCAAATTACTCAACCTAAAATATATTGCATTTCCACTAGTTTTCTTTTATTTTCTTTATCTATCAATTTGTTTTTCTCCTACACATACATGACTTACATTCTTTTACTCTGTTCTCCTTTATCTCTTTAATATATGTTCCACTCAATTCTGATATGTCCAAAATCTACACATCCTTTGAGGCCTAAGTCAAATTCATGCTACCCCTTAGGCAATTATTTCCAGAGAAATACATGATTATCTCTGAACTAACAATAAATTTATCTGAAGCAATCTTTTGGCACTTAATACTGTATTACATGATTTATGATAAAATTTAATCACCTCTTCCTTGATTGTAAATATCAGAGCAAATTAATCCTTATATATCTTACAGTGGGCATCTCAGTTGCAATACGATCAATGTCTATTTATTTATTGCTTACCTCCTTGCACCAGAAATGATGAGGCCTCACGAACAATCAAGTACATTGCTGTATGACTCGAGGAGTCACTCCTGGCATCTAGGCTGGTCCAAAGAACTCATGGGAAGGTAGGTTGTTGTATAAATTCAACAGAGTATCCAACTTGCTTCAGGGGATCCTGGAGGGAATCATCAAACAATAGGGCCACCTGGGTTAACTCAGTATTTTACAAATTGCTACAAACTGTATAATTTGGGGGCAATTAGAGACTGTATGTGGTGCCTTAAAGCTCTCTTAGATTCCAAATTCTAAATCTTTCCAGACTACCCTGCCAACTGGTATGCCAGAGCTTTCTGAGAGAAGGAAAAAAATCCAATACATGTACAAATTCTGACAATTCCACACAAAGTTCTATGTCTCATAAAAGGTAAAATAGTGATCCTAGCTGGTTATTGGGTACTATTTATAATCCCCATTAATAATGATCTAATATGGTCACTAGAAATTTGTAAGTGAACAATAAAGATGTGGTGTGATTTCAAGGATATTTGTATAGATTTCTTTTTTTTAAATGCAATTTTCAGTATACACATAGGACTCATATTAGCATAAACTACCACCACAATCCAGGTTTGATGCAGTAAGGTTTAGTGATTTTTCTCTACGAGTCTTTTTGTTTTTGTTTTTCTTTTTTAATGCAACCAGTTGAACAGATTTTTATAACTTCTTGACTTAAGGTCAAGTATACAAATTTAGGCCTTCTAAAATAAACGGATGTGGGTTTTGTTCTGAAGTAAAAAGGTTTACACGTTTTAGTTCAAAGGGTTTGTGGTTTCTGAGAATCAATGCTATTTTGCTTACAGTATAAAAGAGATCATAGATGTATTCCCTAATACATTTTATTCCTCTGATAAATGCTCATAATTATGAAGAATTTGAACATATATTGTCAGTTAGTTTGCATAAACTTACAGTGAGATGTCCTGTACTTATCTTTATAAGGAATCAAGTAAGGAATTAATTCTCCAGATCACTAAAACTATTTCATTTAAGTACCAGTATTTATTTTAAAATTTTGATAAAAATTTTCATGAATTTATTTTCTTGTTTTGTAAACATATTATATTGAAGATAAAACTTTGAGCAAGGCAGACGCTTCAGCAAATATTTATTCAAGCTTGTTGATTTTACAGCTAAAGAAAATAAAGCCTGTCAGTGGTGGAATGAACACTATTAATGAGATTCCTTATCCTTTTTGATATTTCATGTTGATTCCCAGTAGTTTAACCTGTACTTATCACAGAAAAACTTCTTTGATTCTCAATTATATTCTACTTTCTGTTTGAGTTCAGTGTAATCCCCAGGGATGTTTGGGTGTAATATGGTTTATATGGTTTGTTGTGCTTTAAAGTAAGTCATTTCTTTTGGAGTGGAGTTGGTATTTAGAAATACCAACTTTGAGAGGGTGGGTTAATTTTAATTTCAAATTTATGACCAATTCTTAAATAAGTGGGTGATAATGAAGATAATTAACATTTTGCTTAGTAATTAGGTATCATGTTATTGTTAGACATGTCTCAAATGGAAAATATAAGGCTGAGATATGAGTTTCTGCATCTTTAGCTGGGTTCTATAACTATAGGTTCTTCAGGAAGATAAAAGGCAAACTCTCTAAAAAATCATTATTTATTAGTAATGGATTTAGTTTCAAAGCCTTATGTCAGTTTTTCTCAATGTGTTGTATTGTTTGGTCGATATCAGGGGCAAGGATTGGTTGCTTGTTAGAAATGCAAATTCCTTGGTCCCACCCACAACTGACTATGTAAAATCTATAGGGATGGGGTCAGAGAATCTGCATTTTAAATAAGCAACAAAGGGATTCTTGTGCGCATTAAGAATAAGAACAACAGTCAATGTGGTTGCCTAATCAGGCATTTATGAAATATAAGTAAATATTTTGTTCATTAAACTTGTTACAGAACTTAAAATAGGATAAATACCCTCTGAGATCCCATTTGCTTTGGGTCTAGGCCTTATATTTAGAATTTGGCTCTTGGTCGCATATCTATCTGAAGGTAGGAAAGACCAGGAAAGAGTCGTGTGAGAAGAGCCTGAACACCAACAAAGACCCTGGTGTTTCAATCTCTCTAGAATACTCATCCTCTAAAAAAATTTTTCCTCTGTCTTGAACCATATGTTTGCTCCAAGTCATCGGGGTTAAGTTTCAACTATGTCATCAACTGTTATGAAGATCAGCTGCTGTTTTATATTGCTATAAAATCATGAAGCTCTCAGAGTCTACTAAGAGGCAGAGAAACATTGAATTCATTCATTTATTCAATGAATATTTATTGAGAACCCACTAGGCACTAGAAATAGAACAGTGGAAAAAAATTGATAAAATTGATGTTCTTATGGAAATTGCATATTTAGTGGTTGGTGTTCTTATGGAAATTCCATCTTTAGAGGTTGGAAATTCAATAAATGAATCTTCTGAGATAGTGAAATATAAGCAAAGAGATGAGAAAATAAGGTATGTGGGTATCTGGAAGAAAAGTATTCCTGGTAAAGGAAACAGCATATGCTAGCACTCTGGGGGTGAAGCATTCTGGGTATTTGAGAAACAGCAGTTGTGACTGAAGTAAAATAATCTGAGGACACTAGTAATGTCAGAGAGGTAGTGGGGAGTGGTAGTGAGATATGGAAGGAGCTTGTTGGAGAACTTCAACTTTTACTCTAAGTAAATAGGTAGCCTACAGAAAGTTTGAGCAGAGTAGTAACAGTGTTTCAGATTTTATGAAGTCACTCTACATTTTATGTTGAATAAAATATAGAGGAAAATGGAAGGAAGCAAGATGATCCATTCCTATAATCCAGCTGAGAAATGATTTTGAGTTAAGCCAGAGTAGTAGCAGTAGAGGTGGCAACGTGTGGTCAGACTCTGGAAATATTTTGAAGGTAGAGCGAATGCAGCTTGTTGGTGGATTTTAAATGAAGTGTGATAGTAAAAGAAAGTTTAAAACTAACTCTAAGTTTTTGGTTTGAACAACTGCAAGACTTTATTTAACAAAGATGGGAGATGATTGAGATAACAGCAGTTTTGGAGGGAAGGACAAGAATTTAGATTTGGAAATCTTAATTTTGTTAAATTTAGATAACTTTGAGACCTCCAAGTAGGGAGAAGAAGCAGTTGAATATGAGCATCTTGTATTAAGGGGAGAGAGATTGTTTGGAGACATAGATGTGAAGTCATCTCTATCTAGATAGAACTTAACTCCAGGAACCAAGATTAAGTCACCAAGGGAGTGAGTGTTGGTAGGGAAAGTAAAAGGATTAAGGTTTATGTCATAGGGCACCCAGGCTTAAGAAGTCTGGGAAATGAAGAGGAAGTAGCAAATGATTCTGAAAAAAAGTAGCCAGTAAAGTAAGGAGACATCTAGAAGTGTGTAGTGTTCTAGATGTTAAGAAAGTGTTTTGAGGACGAGAGTGGCCAAATTGTCAAGTGCTGCTGGGAAGTACAGTCATATGAGCATTGGTAATTGGGCACTAGATTTACTAATGTAAAAGTCATTGAGAATAACAGTCCTTTGAATGAAGAAAATTATATGGGATGGAGGGGTGAATTATTGTAGTTCGCCTTTGAGTAAAGTCAGTTACACAAAAGAAACCCAGTTGGTCTAGACAATATTGTGGGCAGTTCACCAAAAATCTGAGTGATCATACATCACAGTTTCCCGAGGACAGTCCCAATTTACTTCAGACTGTCCTGATTTATGCCTATAGTATGTAACAATGACACTGATTTTTCACTTTTAGAAGTTTTCCAGTTTTGACAATAAAATATGTGGTCATATTATCTATAACAACATCATTAAGGGCTGTGGTCTTGAACTAAAAGCAAGGCCAGTCAATATGATATTGCTTTTATCCAGCCATATTTTGCTATAGTGGTGCAGATATGGAAGAAGTAGAGACTTGGATATAAACAGAGATGCAGTTTTGTCAGTGCAATTAGATGAAGAAATGGAAGAGCAAGAGAGTTAAGGATATATGCAGAAAGTTTGTAATGTTTAACTATTGACTTCAGTAGTGTAAAAGAGAGAAAATGAGGGGGAGAAAAGGGTGGTGATATAGATTTTAAATTGCAATGGAGTTGAGTATTTCCTGGATATGTGGAACTAGAAAGACTGAGATAGAAAGAGAGGAGGTTATGTTCACAGAATGGAATGTTGGAATTTGAAATTATAGAGTCATTGAAGACGTTGGAAATGATGAGTTCCAATATATGGTCATGAAAGTAAGGGCTGAAGTCAGCTAGAAATAAGATCACTGGAGGAGAAAAGTTCAGGGTCAGAGAGACCAGATGGGACAGATCATCTAGATATTTATAGCACAAGAAATAGGACTTGTGTTATATAGGAGAGAGTGACAGTAATTCAGGAGTTAATATATATGAGAAATGAGGAGGAGAGTGACTTTTAAGTTTGTTGATGACCAAAATTAGGAGTTCTCAGTGGTATTAATTGCATGACATGAATTTCAAACCTAGGTACTTTTAGAGAGGAAGAAGAGAAAATGGTCTGAAAATAATATTAAAAAGAAAGAAGATACCTACTGACCTCAAAAACTAGTAATAAAATGTGGTGTGATAATAAAAATATTTAATATTGAACATAGGAGAGGCAGTATCTTCATAGAAAAATGAAACAAAACAACCTTTAGGTAAAATAATAAGCTAAAAGAATCATTGAGACAGTAAGTTAAGAATATGGAGGATTATGTCAGTGATGGAACATAAGTTCCAAAGGACATGAAGACAAGTTTTCAGTAGTTATGGGAGGGTGGGGGATGAGTCAGAAAAGATAGTCTGATCTGAAAAATAATAAAGAAAACAGTACCATTTACAATTGCTTCAAAAAGAATAAAATAACCAAGACTAAATTTAACCAACTGGTTGAAAGATCTGTACACTGTAAATGTTAAGACATGGCTGTAAGAAATTGAAGAAGACAAATAAATGGAAAGATACCTTGCTCATGAATTGGAAGAATTAATATTGTTAAAATATCAATACTACTCAAAGCCATCTGCAGATTCAATGCAATCTCTATCAAAATTCCAATGGAATTTTTCATGGAAATAGAAAAACAATCTTAAAATTTGTATGGAACCACAAAAGACCCTGAATAGCCAAAGCAATCTTGAGAAAGAACAAAAACAACCCCCCACCCCAAATGGCATCTTACGTCTGTATTTCAAACTATATTACAAAACAATACTAATCAAAACAGTATGATACTGGCATAAAAACACACACATACATCTATGGCACAGAATAGAGAGCCTAGAAATAAACCTATGCATATATGGTCGATTAATTTACAATAAAAGGAGCCAAGAATATACAATTTGGAAACAAAAGTCTCTTCAATAAATGTTGTTGGGAAAACTAGATAACCCTATACAAAGAATGAAACTGGATCCCTGTTTTACACCATACATAAAAAACTCTCAAATGGATTAAAGACCTGAAACTATAAAACTTATAGAAGAAAAGTTTCTTCTTTTAGAAATGTAAACTCCATAAGCTTAAGCTAAGCTTACCATAGCAGGTATGCTCCTTAATACTGGTCTTGGCAATGATTTTTTGGATTTGACATCAAAAGCAAAGGCAGTCTTCCAAAAAAGAAAACTTCAGGCCATGATGACTTCACTAGCAAATTTTTCCTAACATATTTTTAAAAAGTACCTTTTTTTTTAATAATCTTTTCTAGACAACAGAAGAAGAGAGGATGATTCCCAACTCATTTTATACGGTCAGTACTCCCCTAATGCCAAATCAGATAAAGATATTATAAGAAAACTATAGATCAGTATCCCTCATCAACGTATACGTAAAAAATCCTCAACAAAATATTTTTAGATTCGGGAATATATGAAAATAATGCACCATGACCAAGTGAGATCTATCTCAGGAACACAAGACTGATTCAAAATTGGAAAATAAATATTGTTTACTATATTGACATAATAAGAGGTCAACCAAAAATTTAACTGTTGGTATGTAGATGTTTTGTTCCTTTCTGTGATTCCTTCCTTTCTGAAATTTATCCCCTCAACTTCCAGCTGGTCTGCAACTTCTGATCTTTGTCTTTTCATATTTTAAGCCAGTAAAACTGCTGGCTTTCTATTTGAGTTCTAGCCACCCGGCATTCTTGTGTTCTGCAGAATGTTTTCATGGAAAAAGCCACATAAATGAGCATTTGTCCAGGGTGGTCCTATGGTAGACAGAATTTTGAGATGGCCCCTGCAAGATTCCTTTCCTTGGTATACAGGCCTGTATAAATCCCCGTGAATGTGAGTATGATGGGGTATCACTTTTCTACTTAGTTTATATTATATAGCATAGTTAACTTTAAGAAAGTAAGGTTACCCATGGAGGGCCTGACCTAATTAGATGAGCTTTTATTTTATTTTTAAAAATTTTTTATTGAAATATAGTTGATTTATAATGTTGTGTTAGTTTCAGGTATACAACAAAGTGATTGTTAAATATATATTCTTTTTTAGATTCTTTCCCATTGTAGGTTATTACAAGATATTGAGTATAGTTCTTTGTACTATACAGTAGACCATTGTTGGTTATCTATTTTATATATAGTAGTGTGTATATGCTAATCCCAAACTCAAGAACCGGAGAATCTCTCTTTCTTGAAGAAAGATACTGAAAGAATAGGAAAGGACTGTATGTACACACAGTCCTTCCTCCCCTGTTAGCTTTGAAGATGGAGGGGGTTATGTGGGAAGAACACAGCTATCTGGCACCATGTTATCAGTCTTGTGAGAACCAGAAGAGAGAGCTCAGCCATACTTTACTCAGACCTCTGACCTACAGAACTGTGATACAATAAGTGAATGTTGTTTTAAGTTGTTTAGTTTGTGGTAATTTGTTACAACAGCCCTAGAAAACTATTACAGGGTCCCTTCTTTTTAAGATCATTTTACCCCAATTTTCTGCTTAGGTTTTTATAACTCTATAGTGCCTCAAATAATTGTTTTTTAGAGATTTTAGAGATTTTGTCCAATCTCTATAATTCTTTGGGAAGGTTATTTCTATATAAGCTACTTTGATATTACAAAACAAATGAATTGTGTTACTGACATAAGATCTACTGTGCAAATTAAGGCATGCTTGCTACATTTTCCTGTATGTGCAGGTTTTTCATAACTAGCCATTTTTTCAGATTATCTTTCAGTATTGTCAGAAGCAAAACACTCAGATAAATTTTAATGGCAACATTCTATAGACCTGAAATTCTAGAGGAAGCCAGAAGCAGACATGCAGATTCCTGGGAATGAAGTTTTGTTCCATGATGACTATAAGTATAATTACTGCCCTGGATCTAAGATCATAGGGGAATTCCTTTTTTTTTTCTTTTTGGCTATGATTCATATAAGAATGGAAATAGGCAAGATCATGATCATGCCAGAACAAGAACATTTTAAGATCTGTTTCAGACTATACAGCTTATACAATCATAGTCAATGATAGGCAAAGATATATAGGGTGGAAGGCAAGGCTTAGTGTAGAAATAGATCGGAAAATTAAAAAAAAGAGACCTGTTTGGTAATATGGCTTGGCTGACACCATAACTTTCAAAACATTTTATTGAACCAGTGAAGAGTAGTATTCAGTGTGTTTGTGTACTTACACCCGGTAGTCATATCTGCTTCCTCATGGAGCATGAAGTGTTGACTACTAGTGATGATCAGTTTCTCCTTTTCAAAAAGAAGGGATAGGCAAAGAGTGCTTACCCAGTGGAAGTCAATTACAACGTAAGGAGGGCAGGATACCTACTACCTGACTCAAAAGCCAAAGAACAGCTGTTGTGTTCATTTCTCTTTTGTTGAGGGAGATGTTTTTCACTTCATGTCCTATTATACACAAGGTGTATATATCTTCAAACATTTTTGTTTTATAGAGGGAGGAGAGGTTTGCTGACATGTGCAATGATAGGATATTTGTCAGTGGTGCTGATGGAGTCCGCATTTGAGGAAACTTCTTTTCCTGAGTCCCTTTCATTCTATTAACTGGTCATGAAGTTGGGAAATACTCCTTCGTTCCATTCAGATATTCTCCTTCTTACCTATTCTATCTTTCTCCTCTTGTGTATTAACCCCTTGGACCTCTCTCCTCCTTTCCCCAAGTCCCTGCCACATCTTCCCTAGAGAATGAGAAACTGGTTTTGCAAAAACTCAGAATCTTTTGCACATATTTAAGTCAGATCACACCTGAACTTTTTTTTCTATTTCTCTGGGGAAATGATGCTCAGAGTGCCAGTGAAAAATAAAAATAGGAGGTAATTCTTAGTGAACAATCAGATTAACTATTTTATATGAAACCACAACATATAAGGAAGAATAAAATCATGAAATGGTAGAAAAACTTTGTTTTGCATCAGTGTAATTATCTTGTTCCCAAACTTCTGTTACTTTATGTGCAGAGGGATGAAACACTGGGAATATCTCCCAGTGTCACTCAAGAAGGTAGCCTTGGGAGGAATTATGCATTTTCAGTTTATTTTCTCTGTGGTTTATTGGCCAAAGTAGGGTACCTGAATGGGTTATATTGGCACAACTCAGCAAGGAATACCTGTGTTGGGCAGAGTTCAAGACAGTTACCTCAAAGCTGGCTAGGTTCCCTTGTGCTCACTTTCCACGTGGGGTTATACTGAAACGTGTGCTGAATTCCTAAATCAAATTAATTGTTACTGAGAAAAATGTGGTTTTCACCTCATGAAATGAGAATGTTGCTTTTGCAGTGGTAAATTGAGGTGAGCAAACACATAATGATCAGCTACCTCGAAAGTTGCTCTATACATAAATTTAGGTATTAAAAGCAATCATATCTAGAACATGTATTGGGAGAAGTGGTACTAATAAAGAGTATGGAATGATGACCCTGGCAGTAAAACTATTAATAGAGTAGTCAGCTTATCTATTTTTATAGACAAAGATATTTATCAGGATTAATTATCTAAATAAAAATCTAGGGTATTTTGGAATGCCTAGGTAATTCTTTCCTGTAAACTCTCCTTTTCCATGGAGGAATGTTCCCCTTTAATTTTAAGCACTGCACACACACACACACACACACACACACACACACACACACAGAACCCCATAAATAGAAACGCATGTTAAAAACTACAGTAAAATGGTCTTGGAAGCCCCACAGAAGCAGGTAAATAGAAATTTCTGTTTGGAATATGAAATTCTACATGTGAGTCCATGTATGATATTTTATTAAATCTATACTGCCTTTGATTTTAAATGTGGTATTAATATGTGAAAAAACTCATCTTCGAATTGATACCATAGTGTTTCATTTAAAAATCATCTTTAATAAAAGCAAGAAACACATTTCAGTTTGTTTTATATTTACTCATTGAAATCAAAATATTATGATTGCCCTCATATGTGAGATTTTATATTAGCTTCTGTGAAGAAGTCCATGTTTAAGAAAGCACATTACCTTTTTAAAACAAACGGAAAATTTGTAAGGAAATAAGATATTAAAATATTTTAAACACAAGGTAAATTGATAAGAAATGTGAGTGATTTACACCTCACTAGGCAAATTATGAAGGCTTTGTGGGTGATATTTTCCCTATATCATTTGGAAACTGGTGGGATACTGGGAATGCAGAGACTGAGAAAATAGAAATAATGTAAAAGCAAAGAAATGGCGTAAGTAGCTACAGGAAATTATTAATTATTTTATTAATTCATTTAGACTAAAATTTTTGCTAAATGACAACATTATTTAACTGGTGCAAAGGTTTTTCTATTTACTTTTCATAATACAAAATGCTACATATTTGTAAGTAGAAGAGTAAGAAAATGCTCATATACCCAGCATTATACTTAAGAAACAGACTATTAAATGAGTTCTCATGAAGTCCCAGCAAAATCTATAGCACTTTCCTCATATAGCTGAAGGCTCTAGAGAAAGTAATGATTCTGAATTTTGTTTCCCATCTTCTTATTCTCCCTGTATCTTTCACATGCCTGAATATAATAATAGTTTCATTTTGCTTGTTTTTAAACTCTATACAGATAATATATATACCGTATTTCTATTTTCCCTTTTAGCTCAAACATCCATTAGTATTGATACATGCAGCTGGAGTGTTTTTTTTAAATTCATTTTCAAGGATACAGCATATTCATTATATTACTCTGTTGCGTCAAACTACATAGGAATTTCAAATTGGTTGCATTCAATAGCTTTAACTTGCCAAGTATATGACTAATCTTTATCAAATTTAGCATATATTACTATACTATACCTTAGGTTTTTGCTACATTTTTTTAAAGAAGTAGTCAAACATTTTGGCACTGGAAACATGTAATGGATAATGTTCATTTGAGCAACAGCTTCTTGTTGCTCTACCCAGCATGGTAACTGTTAACATCTTCCTTTTCTTTTTGTTGGTGGTATCTGCTGTTTTATACAACTAAATTAATGATGTATTCATTAGTAAGACTTTTGAAATGGATATGACTTCTGTAATAAAATATGGCTTGTTGATATATTAAGATCAAAATAAAATTATGAGCATTCCTGAATCATTAGAACAGCTGTAGTAATCGGTAAGAACCATTAAGAACACTTTAGATATGAGTTACTAGTTCATGGTGATTATTTTTGACTACTTAATTCTCAGTTTTCTCACCAATTCCCACCCCATTTCAATGGAAATTACCAAAGAATATCAGAAAAGAGAGAAAATGTGCTTTGCTAGTTGAAATAGGGAAGGGTACCTTTCATGCACCAGTGAAATTAAACCTTCTGAATTTTTCTCCCCCTGCAAGACTTGTTCAAATGAGTTTATATTTGGGAAGGAAATATTGAACTATAATTTATCATCATAAAAAAATGGAATGGCTTGTAAAGAAACAGAAAGCACTCCATGCTCATCGGGTTTTGTGTGCTAAGAGCTACATTTTAGGTCAGTCTGTGGGCATTATGTGATTTACGTTTTGGCTACCTGAGGACTATGTATTACATGACTGTGGAAAGTATACTTGCAACTAGGACAGAGAATATAAAACGCTGACTCTTGGCAACTTGGGTTCTACATAAAGCAAGAGCATTTTCACAGTGTGCTCCTCCTGAGGATAATCATGTCAATTAGAGAAGTAGGGAAGTTCTCCAGCTATCTTCAAGGTACCCTTGAAATAAGCAAAGAAAATCTGTGCACATCAGTGAAGTTAGCTTCCTTATAACAGAGGCTTGTGTATGAATAAATTGTCAAAGTAACGTTATGGCAAAGCTCAAGAAATGGATAAAGCTCAGGAATTAAAGCAAATTATTTCAGTGGAACAGACAACAATAGTATACTAATTAATGGTTGTAAATGAAATGTTGAGTATTCATTTGTTGATTTTTATTAGTTAGCAAATATTTATTGAATGACCAGTTGATCAGAAACCATTCTAGACACAGAGTATACAGCAATGAACAGAGCAGCAGACCTCCTACTCTAAAGAGTGTCAGTAGACAGTAGACAGATAAATTTATAATACGTAAGTGGTTTTAAGTGCTACAAAGATTAAAACAGAGTAAGGAGGTAAGGAGTGAAAATGTGGACTATATATGGGAAGACATAATTAAGGGAAACTTGATTTATTTGATTTTTTAATGGAGATGTAGTTGATTTACAATGTTATAAAGTTTAAGGTGTACAGCACAGTGATTCAAAATTTTTATACATTATACTGCATTTTTAGTTATTATCAAATATTGGCTGTATTACCTGTGCTGTACAATATATCCTTGTAGCTTATTTATTTTATATATAGTAGCTTGATTTTTGATGAAAAACTAAATTGCTAAATTCACAATAGAAAGGAGGATGTGAACTGCAGATAAGATAGTAAACACACAAAAACAAACTAACTAGTTTAAAAAAACAGTCTGAGATAATTTAATGTGTGGTGTGTGTGTGAGAGAGAGAGGGAGAGATAGAGGATCCACATGAGCTAAATTCAAGGAGAAAATGTAATGGAAAAAATATCACTAAGTTGAAGATAACCTTGAGTATATAGATGAAGTGAGCTCACTAACTATAAATGTAATTAATGAAAAAACCTCACCTTAAGGTATAGTGATAGTTCATATTTATTGTGTATGTGTATTGTGTACTATTTGCTGAGCAGAGTGTTAAGTTCTCTGTCTTCAGTATATCATTTCTCCCTCTCCCTCCCTCTCTTTTTCTCTCCCTTCCTCCCTCCCCCTTTTTTCCCCCCCTTTCCTCCCCTCCCTGGTCTCCCTCCTCTCCTTCTCTCCCTTCCTCCATTTCTTTCCTTCTTTCTTTCATTCAGAAGTCTTATGGCAGAGCTCAACTATCATCTTCCTTTACCTGAGAGGAAACTGAAGCTTAAAGAATTTGAGTCAGCTTCCCATAGTGACATAACTAGCAAGAGGCAGAGGCAAGCTTCAAACTCATGTGTATTTTATTCTAGAGCCTAGGCTATAAACATTTCCCTGTTTGTAGCCTTTTTGTTAACTCAAAAATCATGAAGGCAAAACAAAAAGTTATACACAAAGGAAAAAATACATTAGACCTCACTTCCTGAAATGTTGAAACAGAATGGAATATGTTCACAATGATTTCTAGAAGGGTGAGGTTGGGGAAGATTTCAATTTGGGAATTAATTATGTTTGTTAGTGATATGTAAAGTCAATAGAAATATAGCGAAGACATGGAAGGACACTGAGAACATAACTCCATAGTGCCATTTATGAACATTGATGAGAAAATACACCAGGCAACTTAGAAATGAATACAATGTAGGAAGCAAGAAAGAGAAAGAGATGACATAAAATAAAAGCCAATACAATGAAAACAGAAAACTCTCTTTTGGGCATAGTATGAACATGGAATTCAAAGTGAATATCAAAAATAATGGATGAAAGACTACTCAAACTAAAATTAATAAAAACATGAATATAAAAGACCACCTAAGGCTGGGAAACACTAGGAGGTGAGATGAGACAGAGCAAAGTATATAATCATAAAATGCTAAAATTCTCATGTTAAAAGACTTGATTCATTTTATTTTTTTCCTCCA
Organism: Eubalaena glacialis; assembly: GCF_028564815.1. Lineage (NCBI taxonomy): Eukaryota > Metazoa > Chordata > Mammalia > Artiodactyla > Balaenidae > Eubalaena > Eubalaena glacialis. The sequence continues at coordinate 80,410,047 of NC_083724.1, read as the reverse complement.
GTTTTATTGAGATAAAATTGGCATACGGCACTGTATAAGGTTAAGGTATACAGTATAATGATTTGACTTATGTACATCATGAAATGATTATCCCACTAAGTTTAGTGGATATCTGTCATCTCCTATAGATACAAAATTAAAGAAATGGAAAAAATATCTTTCCCTGTGATGAGAACTTTTAGGATTCACTCTCTTAACAACTTTCATATATAGCATACGGCAGTGTTAATTATATTTATCATGTTATAAAGGACATCCATAGTACTTATTTATCTTATAACTTGTAGTTAGTACCTTCTGACTACATTCATCTAATTCTCCCTCCCTCCACCCGCCACTTCTGTAATCAACAAATCTGATCTCATTTTCCATGAATTTGTTGGTTGGTTTTTGAAGCATAATTCACCTACAACGCTATGTTTGTTCACATTACACAACATAGTGATTTGATATTTCTACACATTTCAAAATGATCACCAAGATAAGTCTAGTTACTGTCACCATACAAAAGTATTATATAGTTATTGACTATATTCCCCAACTGTACATAACATACCTGTGACTCATTTTGCAACTACAAGTTTGTACCTCTTAATCCCTCTCACTATTTCTTTCCTTCCCTCAACTCCCTCCTTTCTGGCAACCACCTGTTGGTTCTCTGTATCTTTAACTCTGTTTGCTTCATTATGTTCATTTGTTTTGCTTTTTAGACTCCACATATAAGTGAAATCATACAGTGTTTGTCTTTCTCTGTCTGACTTATTTCACTTAGCATAATACCCTCTAGGTCCATCCATGTTGCTGAAAATGGTAAGATTTCATACTTTTTATGGCTGAGTAATATTTCAGTGTGTGTGTGTGTGTATGTGTGTATGTATCACATCTTTATCCATTCATATATTGATGGGCACTTAGTTACTTGCATACCTTGGCTATTGTAAATAATGTTGCAGTGAACATTGGGGTGCATGTATCTTTTTGAACTATTATTTTTCTTCAGATAAATACCCAGGTGTGAAATTGCTGGATCATGTGGCAGTTCTCTTTTTAATTATTTAGGGAATCTCCATACTGCTTTCCATAGTGGCTGCACCAATTTACATTCCCAACAAGAGTACACAAGGGTTCCTTTTTTTTGACATCCTCACCAAGAGCTGTTATTTGTTGCCGTTTTTATATTAGCCATTCCAATAAGAATGAAGTGATATCTCATTGTGGTTTTGATTTGCTTTTGCCTGATGATGGGTGATGTTGAGCATTTTTTCATGTGCCTGTGGGTCATGTGTATGTCTTTGGAAAAATGTCAATTCAGATCCTCTGTCCAGTTTTTAATTGGGTTGTTTGTTTTTCTGATGTTGAGTTGCATGAATTCTTTGTATATTTTAGATATTTACCCCTACTGGATATATAGTTTGGAAATATCTTCTCCCATTCAGTAGGGATCCTTTCTGTTTTGTTGATAATTTCCATTGTTGTGCAAAAGCTTTTTAGTTTAAAGTAGTCCTATTTTTTGTTTGTTGTTGTTTCCCTTGTCTGAGAAGACATGTCCCAAAAGTATTACTAAGACCCATGTCAAAGAGCATACTATATTTTCTTCTAGAGGTTTTTTTTAGTTTCAGGGCTTACATTTAAGTCTTTAATGCATTTTACTTTTGTATTTACTTTTGTATATGGTGTGACAAGTAGTCCAGTTTGATTCTTTTGCATGTAGCTGTCCAGTTTTACCAGCACCACTTATTGAAGAGACTGTCTTTTCCCACTGGATTTTATTGCCTCCTTTGTCGAGATTAATTGCCTATATAATTGTGGATTCATTTCTGGGCTCTTTATTCTGTTTGATTGATCTCTTCTATGTGTCTGTTTTTGTGCTGGTACTATACTGTTTTGATTACTGTAGCTTTGTAGTACAGTTTGAAATCAGGGCACATGGTACCTGCAGCTTTGTTATTCTTTCTCAAGATTGTTTTGGTTATTCAAGGTCTTTGTGTTTCCAAACAAATTGTAGAATTATTTATTCTAGTTCAGTGAAAAAGTGCCATTGATATTTTTATAGGAATTGCATTGAATCTGTAGATTGCCTTGGGTAGTATGGTTATTTTAACAATATTCTTGCAATCTGTGAACACAGTGTATCTTTCTGTCTTTTGTGTCACCTTCAATTTCTTTCATCACTGTCTTATAGTTTTCAGAGTACAGGTCTTTTACATCCTTAGATTTATTCCTAGGTATTTTATTATTTTTGATGTGATTGTAAATGGGATTGTTTTCTTAATTTCTCTTTCTCATAGTTTGTTGTTGGCATATAGATGTGCAACAGATTTCTGCATATATATTTTATATCTTACAATCTACTGAATTCATTGAGTTTCAATAGTTTTTAGATTGGGTCTGATTGCTGTGGTGAGGACTCCCAATACTATGTTGAATATAAGTGGCAAGAGTGGCCATCTTGTCTTGTTCCTGATCTTATAGAAAATGCTTTCTGCTTTTGACAGTTGAGTGTAATGTTAGCTGTGGGCTTGTCATATATGGCCTTTATTATGTGAGGTGTGTTTCCTCTATGCCCACTTTCTGGAGAGTTACAATGAATGAATGTTGAATTTTGTCAAAAGCTTTTTCTATATCTGCTGAGATGATCATGTGGTTTTTTATTCTTCAAATTGTTAATGTGGTGTTTCATATTAGTTTTGCATACTTTGAACCATCCTTGCATCCCAGGGCTAAATCCCACTTGACCATGGTATGATCCGTTTAATGTATTGTTGAATTCAGTTTGCTAGAATTTTGTTGAGGAATTTTGCATCTATGTTCATCAGTGATATTGGCCTGTAATTTTTTTGTGTGTGTGATATTTTCTGTTTTGGTATTGGGGTGATGCTGACCTCATAGAATGAGTTTGAAAGTGTTCCTTCCTCTGAAATCTTTTGCAATAGGTCGAGGAGAGGTGTCAACTCTTTCCTTAATGTTTAGTGGAATTCACCTGTGAAGCTATCTGGTCATGGACTTTTGTTTTATTGGAAGTTATTTTTTCATTCCTGATTCAGTTTCATTACTGGGCATTGGTCTGTTCATAATTTTCTATTTCTTCCTTGTTCAGTCTTGGGAGATTGCACATTTCTGGGAATTTTTACACTTCTGATAGGTTATCCACTTTATTAAGGTATAATTGTTCATAATGATCCCTTATGATCCTTTGTATTTCTGTGGTGTCAATTGTAACTTCTCCTTTTTTCATTTTTGATTTTATTAACTTGGACCATCTCTCTTTTTTTTCTTGAGAAGTCTGGCTAAAGGTTTTTCAATTTTGTTTATCTTTTCAAAGAACCAGCTTTTAATTTCATTGATCTTTTCTATGTTTTTTTTAGTCTCTATTTCATTTATTTCTGCTTTGATGTTTATGACTTCTTTCTTTCTACTATCTTTGGGTTTTGTTTGTTCTTCTTTTTCTAGTTCCTGTAGTTGTAAGGTTAGGTTGTTTATTGGAGATTTTTCTTGTTTCCTGAGGTAGGACTGTATCGCTATAAACTTCCCTCTTAGAACTGCTTTTGCTATGTCCCATAGGTTTTGGATTGTCGTGTTTTCATTTCCATTTTTTTTCCAAGTATATTTTGATTTTTTCTTTTATTTCTTCAGTGATGCATTGGCTGTTCACTAGTGTACTGTTTAGCCTCCGTGTGTTTTTTTCACAGTTTTTATTATTAATAACAAAAAGCTTAAGCTAGGAAACATTAAAATGGACAAAGAACTTCCGTATAGTATAAAAGTAGTATAGTAAACTTTAAAAGAAATATAAATTGCTAACTGAACTGCAAATGTTTTTAATCTTGTCAGTAATCAATAATATGCAAATGAAGGCAAACATAAACATAATTAAAATTACTGTGGTTAGTCTTGGTGATGAAACACATGATTGCTTACTGCTATCAATAAAAACATAGCAGTGTAAACACTTTAGGTAAGAAAATCTGGTAGTTTTATACTGAGACCTTTAAAAAACGTGGCTTCAGTTATTTAAATAACTTTTCTGAGAATTTATCTTGTAAAAATGTTAGATATACACATAATGTTTTATGTTTTCAAATTTTCTCTATTAAAATAGTTACAATATTGAAAAAGGGCAACAATTCAAGTGTCTAATCATTAGTCAAGTTAATTTTGAGATAGGAAAATGTTAAAGTGTAACATCACCATTAGAGTGTATTGTAGAATGTCTGCTACTGTTGAGAGGTTATCATGTAATATAAAAAGATAGAATCTAAAATTATGTGTAGATCATGATACTAATTTTAGATAAAATATTTTAATAGCTGAAATGTGTATATAATAAAAATTGCTTTTCTTTTGGTGTTAGGAAACTAACTGAATTTTTCTTTCATCTTAAATTTCTTTCTAAAATAGGTAAAGCCAAACATGATATTTATCTTCTAATTCTGTAATCTAAAAATTGTTATGAATATAAAAACGTGTATTGACCCCAATAGAGATCAGAATAATAAAGTGACTCTAACCAAACATTTTTCCAAATATGCATATTTGTCATAATGTCTTAATTGTTAGAGTCTTCTGCAACTCATGAGATGGCACCTTTTTTAACCAATGCAGGGTCTATTAGCAGAGTTCACAGTGTGTTAAATCTAACACATATGCCCTAAAACTGGGACAGAGCCATGCTTTTGTACAAATTTGATGAAAGTCCAAGTCAGTGTACTTGGTAACCTCAAGGGTAACCTCAAGGGTTTCTAAATTAAGCCACTTGGAAGTCTCCTGGGAATCCTTTGAAATTGGCCGCTTGACATAATTTTGTACTCTGTCAGCAGAATAGCTGTAGACTAGGGATTTTGAAACACATGATGGCTTTAAGTTCTTATCACATTTATTAGTTGTGGTTATGCAGCTGTTATAGGTATTTAAGGAGCTGGGGAACATCCAAATCATAGCAATCTTCGAGGAAATGAGTTATTTAGAGGTTGTAACAATAATAGCACGTCGTTACAGCAATGCCCGTTTCCCATAGGCCTCACAAAGAGCCTAGTTAATATTATTGGGCCTCTGAGATGAGTAGGTAGCAAGGATAATTTCTCCATTTGTGAACAATAAAATTATATCTCAAGAAGTGCCAATCATAATCAGGAAGTGATATGAAGGACAAACAAAATATCTGTCAATTATCAATAAATTTCAGAAAAAGCTTATTGATTGTGTTTGTATACAAAGGCAAGAGCAATCCCCAACAGACAGCATGAAATCACAAAGGGCTAGAGATACTGCAATATCATGCACCATCCAGATTTAATGTCCTGTTATGGCATAATATAAAAAATACAAGATTGGGATTTTGGAAAGATATGTGCCAAAAAGCTACTTATATCACTTGTATTAAGTGTTAAAAATGAATTTGAGACTCATAAGGTGATTTGCAGAGAGTTTTAAACTGGTTAAATAATCTTATCTGGTATACTATAGTAAGGATATAAGTCAACCTTAATGGACAGGGAATAATCTAGGTTTAAATGGCAGGGTTTTATTGCTAGTTGCATTGTGTTATTGTTACTGTGAACGAGGTCTTAGATGGCACAACAAATTATCAGATGGCAGGCAACTAGAGTGATGGTTTTGATTATGACTATCTCACATGGATTGAGATATTCAGGATCTAAAATAACCTCAGAGGGATGGAAGAGTGGAGCCAATTTAACTAGATCAAACTTATTAAGATGAATATAAAGATTTGCATTTATATCTTAAAAAGTCTCCAGAGGTAAAGAATTGGCTAATTGGAAATGCGATTGACTACAAGTTTATAATCAGGCCAAGTGAAATGTGGCAACCAAAGCATTATCTACCACATTCATAGGCTGCCTTAACATAATAAAACATAATAATTATGATGATTTTAATAATAAAGTAACCAATAATAATTAAGCATGTTTTTATACATTTCTTCACTTCCCATTTAGAGCGTCACTGTGTTAGGAAATAAAATAATGCAAGATGACAAGATTTCTCCTTGTCATCCCTTGCTCATTCCACCTTTTAGGAGTAGTGAGTATGTTGGGCCTGTTCTCCTATGTCAAGAGAATGTAAGATGATTTGTGGACAATTCAGATGATGAAAGGGCGTTCTTAGTCTCAGTCAGGACTTCCATTCACAGTAAATAGAGTATGTGTGATGCAATAGGAACATAATAGTGGGTTTTCTGAAGGAAATGAGTCCTTATGGAAAGAAGACAGTGTTGGCTTTTACGTGATACTTGCCCCCTCCCAGACAGTTACGTTGATCCATCTGACCAGTATCTAGAACGCCTTTTGGAAACCATAAATTAAGAAGACCATTTATAAAACTGGAGTTACTGAAAATGTGGGGTCTCAAGAAACTTGAAAAACATATTTCTTGGGAAAGAAAATGCTAGCTGACATGGGAAAAAAAAAACTCTTTTAATACACAAAGGTATTAATACCTCCCCTGATATCCTAGTATACTCTGGAAATTAGGACATTTAGCTTAGAAAAGAAAATGCTAGCTGATAGGACAAAATATTTCTAATACAAAATATCTAAAATGACCTGTAAAAACCTGTACAGTCTGGCCCGCTCTTCTTCTCCACCTTCTCTCCTGCTACTTTTCCTCGCTGTTACTCTGCTCTAGCCACTGGCCTCCTCTTTGCACGTGCTCACAGCTCTTCGGAGGAGCTCTTCTTTCAAAATGCCATCATGATTTTCTGTGTTTTCTTTAGGTCTGAACCCAAATATCTCCTCCTTAGGGGAGATCTCTCAAATTCCTTTTATCCCCCAATTCCAGAATCCTCTCCCCAACTTTAGTTTTCTAATTATTTCTCATGAGCATCTGGCACATTCTACATTGTTTATATTTCTTATGTGATTTTGTTGTTTTTTTTTGGTCAACACCCCCACCCCAGCTACAGGATAAGTCTTATGAATACAGATTTTTTCATCTGTTTTGTTCACTGCCGTGTTTCCAGTGCCTGTGATAGTTTTTTCCCACATAATGTGCCTAATATATATCTATTATTAAGTAAAATGCATACACTATTTTTTATATAGTCAGTACAACCATTCCATTTTGGTAGTTCCATTTCAGAAAAGAGACTGTTTTTGCATTTTTGAATATTAACATTAAAAGGTTAAGTTAAGCAGATGGTATATTATGTAAGCATTTTATGAACAGCTGCTAAATTGAAATATATTGGCCTTTACAGTACTTTCAATACAATATAACTCATGCAAAGATGGCAAATATTATATTAATAACCATAAATTACCAATCATTTTGAATACTTGGGTTTTACATTCTATTATTAAACAGTAAAATGGTAACTATAAAAGAAAAACAGCAGGAGAGAATAAATGCAGATAATTTGATTTGTAATAAACACTAAATTCTCAGCAATAAATGAGCACAGGAACCACACAAACAGGGAGAGACTGCTAGAACAAAAAAGCCCATCATTGATTTCAGAAAGCAGCTGCATTTCCCCTCAATATCCCAGCTCTTGTTTTTTTCCTCCTTTATCTATAATACTGTGTTTCAGAGATGTTGCTAATGTGCTTGGCCCAACAGAGAATGAACTGAGGGAGTGGACCAGATACTGTATATTTTTTGTTGTTGTTAGAACTCTTCCTTTACTGTATTTTAATCTCTTCCCCTCTCAGCTTTCTGCCTCTAGTTCTGGATGTTTCACTTTCTCTCACATGCATTTCCCAGATTCTTGATGAACTCATCTCTGTGCACTCTCAGCAGGGCCTTTGAAACACAAAAGTAAACTTGTTTAGGAGGATGGATACATTAAGAGTAAGAGGTGGCAGGCAGCCAAAAAGTTGTCTCTGAGCGGTAGGTAGTTGACGGATGGCTGTGGACCTTTTACAGAAAAACACAGGAAGCTAGGTTTATCAAGTACACAAGTGGCAGGAAGATGGTCTAGAATTTCGATGTAAATTAGTACATTCTGTGTGGAAGGTCATGACTCTCAACGTTCTGAGGGTTTACCAGTCATCAAACTCTAGAGACCTGTCTCTCTGTTCATCAGCTCTGTATTTCCCATTACCTGACTCAGAGCCCCAGGGCTCTCACCACTAACAACTCTGCCTGTCCTACTTATATGTGACCTTTGGTTTGCTGTCACACGTAAAGCACCTTCTGGGACAGTCTTACACTGGAAATATTTTTCTGTTTTTTTAGATCAGTCTTTTGAGCCCTTTTTTGCTCTGTAGGTCTCACAAACTAGTTTGATAGTGTATCTCCCTCTTCTGGGAATGTACAATCTAGGAGGGCTGGCAAGTGTTTTTGTACATTGTTTCCTCAACTCATCATAAAGTCAGAACAAGGCAGGAGTTCTAGGCTCAGGGTGAACCATCTTTTCACCTTAGTTTTAACTGAATAGCTCACATGCTATATCTGTAAATGCCTGTTTTCTGAGAAATCCAACCTTTAAATACATAAATAAATAAATGTAAAAACATGATATATGTCAGAAAATGATCATTGTCATGAAGAAAATAAAGGAGGATAAGATGTTAGAGGGTGATGGTAATTTATGTATGTTTTTTAAAAAAAATTTATTGGAGTAAAGTTGCTTTACAATGTTGTGTTAGTTTCCACTGTACAGCAAAGTGAATCAGCTATACGTATACATATATCCCCTCTTCTTTGGATTTCCTTCCCATTTAGGTCACCACAGAGCACTGAATGGAGTTCCCTGTGCTATACAGCAGGTTCTCATTAGTTATCTATTTTATGCATATTATCAGTAGTGTTTATATGTCAATCCCAATCTCCCAATTCATCCCACCCTCCCCTTTCCCCCTTGGTATCCATCCATATGCTTGTTCTCTACATCTGTGTCTCTATTTCTGCTTTGTAAATAAGATCGTCTATACCAATTTTTTCAGATTCCACATATATGGGTTAATATACAAAATTTGTTTTTCTCTTTCTGACTTACTTCACTATGTATGACAGTCTCTAGGTCCATCCACGTCTCTACAAATGACCCAATTTTGTTCCTTTTTATGGCTGAGTAATATTCCATTGCATATATGTACCACATCTTAATTATGTAAGTTGATCAGCTTTCTCTGAAAGGTGACTTTTGATGAGAGATCTCAGTCCTCATACTAGGTCATGCCCCACCAGAATGTAAGTTCAGTAAGGACAAGGATTATTACTTACCCCTACTTTAAACCCATTGCCCAAAATAGTGCTGACACATATTGATGAGCAAAAATAGTTGTTGAAAAAATTTGGTAAATTAAGCAATATTCTATTCAGCTTTCTCTTTTTTGAAAAGGCATGCAATTAAAATGAAAATATTCCTATTAAAATTGTTAATTATAAAAATCTGTGTCTAAGAGTTTAGTGCTCAGTTATCCAGATATGTTGGCTAATTGGAGCAATTTATCACCAAAAAGATTCTTTTTGTTAAAAACAAAAAGGAACCCACAAACATGACAGAGTGACTCAGTGGACACAGTGGAAATGGGGAGAGCTTTTGCCCTTTCAATTCAATTCATTTGATCTGGACTTATTTATTCTGCCCTTTGGGAAAATAACTGTTTCTCCACTCATAATGCAACACAAAAAACTTTCTCCAATGAATTTCCTTTTCTCCTGAAAGGAGAGAGGACCACGGATATGAGATTCAAGCCAACCTTTTCAGAACCTGCCTGTCAGATGTGTGACTTACATATAAAATGATAATACAAAGAATAATGGCAAGCAAGCACTGGGGCACTTTGGAGATTAATAGGTTTTAGAATCTTTTACCTCTAAGTCAGTACTTCAAATTGACCTAGGTCAAAGTGGTTAAGGTGAAGCAGTTCTGTAGTATGTATTTAAAATCCTATTTTGGTTTCAAGAAGTAGTGTTTTAAAGGCATGCAGAACAAAATATAAAGACTGGAAGAAGGTCTGGCAGATGAGAGTCAGGTAATAGAAATGGAATAAATTTCGAGACGTAGGTAGTGCTTAATTATTTTGTGTTCCTAAGTGCATAAAATCAAATTAATCTAAATATAACTTTAGAGCTAAATTATATTCATATTTTAAGCATAATTTATGAGTGAATTTAGAATAATTTATAACTGTATTACTTTATTTCTTTTTTTTTAAATCCTGAAGTTTATTTCAATTTGTTACACTTTTTTGTTATACTTTTTTTTTTTGACATGCTATCAAGTTTTTTGAGCCTCAAAATGTATGGAGAACTATGCTTTAAGTGTCTATTTTGATCTAGTCACTTTGCAAACGTCTATTTTCCTCCTCATTCACCATCTTGCAAGGTAGGAAAGTATGACTATATGTAAATAATTTTAAAACAAATTGGTTGAAATAATAAATTGGCTAAAATGATTAATCAGGTAAAAATGAATATTTCCAGACATAGGTTTTTATGATGTATGTTAGTCATTAAAACTGGTTCCTTGCTACAGATAATAGGTTGAATAAGAAGATATTTTTGTTTTTTGAGTTTAGAACAGTAGAAATTTAAATAGAAGGAATAATTAGATGATATTTGTACTTTGTATAGTAAGAATGAATGCAGTTTTTCTGTGTAGCTTTTCATCATTCACCTGTGGGGGGATCTAGACTAGCTGATGCAATATCTATATTCTGGGGATGGGGCAAGGAGCTATTAGCAGCATGAATATATAAATGCAACTTCAAGAGAGCCTTTGACTCCTTCTTTTATTGTTTTAGTGGACAGAAGCAGTAAAATATAGCCCAGAAAAATGATTTAAAGTACTCTATAGAATTTAGGTGGAGAAAAATAGCACGTCAAGCACATAGTTATGTAAGCATATAAGTGCATGCATACAGCTGGTCACTCACAGGTATTTCTGCTTTAAATATGGCATTAACCTCTGTCACTTTCTGAGAAGAAAACATATAATATCACGTATGTGGAGCAAATGGCAAATGATAAGAGATTTTATCTTTCTTATAATATGTTTTAAGTCATATCTTTGCTGTTCTGTTTTCCATTATTCATGGTGAGTTTGTAATGCATCACACTTAGCTACTTATTGCATGTTCCTATTTTATTTCTGACTTTTTTAAAAACATGCAAATTTATAAATAAGTATATGTACATAATATATGTAACTGCATCTATATTATTTACATTTTACAGTATTTAGATGATTCTCTAGAGCAGTGGTTTTCAAATGTGTTATAAATAACTAATCTTAAAATGAAAGCGTACTTGGAATTTTAATTTGTAAAATAGAAAAAATGGCACAGGCCCCTCAGAATTTTAGTGTATTGCTCCCTTTTACTAAGGACATGTTGATATGCATTAAATCAGAGAAATACAGACTTTAGGTCCTATTTTTAAAAATGAGCTTGCTAAGTTGGGGATTATCTCTCCTAGTTCATTACACTAATATATAAATTAATTAATATGTATTGAGCTCAATATTTATTTTTGAGTACAGCCCCCACATAGAAAAGTGAAGTCATATGTATGGAAGCAAATTTTAGAAAAGAATATATGAAATTTCCTGAATGAAAAATGATAAAAAAAAAAATAATGAAAGGCTTTATAGCAGAAACCATCTCTATTACCCCATACAAAGCAACATACATAAAATAGAGACATTCAGAAAGGTTAAAAATAAAAGGCACACATAAAATAAATAGTGACCATAAGTCTAATCAGGCATGATATAAATCAAGCCAAAAATGTATTACAGTAAGTCCCCTACGTGCAAGCCTTCAAGTTGCGAACTTTCAAAGGTGTGAATGTGCCACTGTATGCCAGCTGTTGTACTGTGCTACTGTACTTTTCAAGGTACTGTACTATAAGATTAAAAATGTTTTCTTTATTTTTTGTATTTGTTTTTTATGTATTATTTGTGTGAAAAGTATTATAAACCTATTACAGTACAATACTAGATAGCCGATTGTGTTAGTTGGGTACCTAGGCTGACGTTGTTCAACTTACGAACAAATTGGACTTACGAACGTCCTCTTGGAATGGAAGTCGTTCATATGTAGGGGACTTACTGTATTTAATATAACGAAAACCTTATAATGCTAAAGGCAAAAATTAACAATGAAGAAATTTGTTAATATCCAAGTACCCAGTAATACAGAAATAATTGCATAAAGATGGAAGTAATAAGATGCAAGAAGAATCAGAAGAAATCTCAACAGTTATAGGAGAATTTAGCACCTGTCTTTCAGTCTAAGACAGAATTAGTAGAAAAAGAATGTTAGAAATGAAAGACAGTGACAACATAATCAACAAAGTAGGTCTTAGAGATACATAGTGAACTCCAAGCCCCAGCAATAAAGAATGCACCTGCACATTGGACATTTACAAACACTGGCAATATATTAAGCCATAAGGAAAATCTCCATAAATTTCAAAATACAAAAATGATATAAATATTCTCTAAACATAATGCAATAAAAATAGAATCTACTATCAACATTAAAGGACATACTTATGCAATAAGAATTTAAAAATAGACTAATTCCTGTCAACCACAAAGAGCTCAAGAGACTCAAAAAATTTGAATCAAAAAAGTAGATGGAAGAAACTTAACAATTACAAAAGCAGAATTTAATATGTTATTATTGACAAAAAGAAGATGAGCTGAGCAATTTTTTAAAAAACATAAAAGAATAAAATAATAAGCCATTTATACAGAACAAGGAGGAGAAACAGATATATACAGAGTAAGTCATGAAAAAGAAGAAATGGGCATCAAAAGAGCGAACATTAACCAAATATCACAAGAGACTTCTGTGTAAAATTGTATGCAAATAAATTTGAAAATCTAGATTAAATGCTTAACTTTTTAGGAAAATAAGATATACCCAAACTGAGATATACTCATAGAGACAGAAAGTTCAAACAGAAAAATTTCATAGTAGAAAAATGGGGAAAATAGCTCTCCTGCACAAAAGTGCTGGGACAAAAAGTTTCACATGGGGATTCTCAGATACTTAAAAAACAATTTTTTTTATTCAAATGCTACTTAAACTATATGAAGAACAAAGCAAAAATCTGAGCTGTCATTTAATCAAAAAGAATCCAAGAGTATATTAAAATTATAACACATTATGACCAAGTGGGGTTTATTCTAGAAATGCTAGGGTAATTCAGTACTATTAAATCTTTTAATTTATCTTTTCTTCATTGATCTGATAAAAATCAGAAAAAAAAATCATATGATCATCTTACTAGAAGCTGAAATTTATTTCCTTAAAAAAATACTCAATAAGATAGGAACAGATTGATTTTTACATGATAAAATACAAATGTTAGCTCAAAAGCTCATATCTTACTTTATAGAAATTATGAGATACTTGGCCAAAATTCCAAGAAAAGGCCAACCTATGTTTTGCTACTATTGAACATACTTTTGGAAGTATTAGCCAGTTAAATAGGCAAAGGGAAAGTATTAAAGGCATAAAAGTTGTAAAGAAAGAGAGCAAAAATACACTTAATTAGGGAGAAAGAGATGACACAGACTATTGTAGTCATTTTTCTCTTTGCTAAAGTAGTTATTAGTTTTGATAAACATTTGGATAAATAAGGTGCCTTGAGGAAGTTGAAGGGGAAAGAGGATAAAAGAACATCACATTTAGGGCACATGCTTCATTGTTCTAGCAACCTTGTCCCTCTACCCATTACTGGACCTAATTGCATAACCACATGGTTTCCTTGGCACCATCAAGTGGATTTTACTTACTTTTTATCATTAAATTGAAAAGCATGTCATTTCCATCTTTTAGAATTACCAAATTAATCCTGGATATTAGGCGTGTTAGAACACTAGTTAATATTCTTGGACTTCTGCACATATTTGTTTTCATTTTTCATGCCTCCTGTATTCCTAATTTCATCTTCCCTGAGATATAGGTGACTCCCTTATCATTCTCTGTAGAGATCTAATAAACAGAAACACTGTGGGCAAATACAAGCATCCTAGAGAAGTTTTAAGAGATGATTTTCAAAAGAAGTAGAGCCATAGCTCACCATGTGCCCTTTACTTTCCCTTTTCTAGGCGTGTGTGTCATTATCTGTGAAATTATTCTCAGTATCATACTGACTCTGTTTATGTGGGTTGAATGAAAATAACATTGACATCATGAGATGGAGTGCTCTATATAAATAAGATGTATTATTTTTACAAAAATGAATTATTTTGGAAAATTGGGAACAAAACCACTTAAAGGGTGGAACATAGCAGCTGTTGAACAGTACACTTACAGAACTACAGTACAATTTGCAAAAGGGTGCCAGGATCTGCTGTCTAATTTTATTTTTCAAAATGAAATTACTGGAAGAATTTAGCTCTGCAGCACAGTGCAATTATCTAAATGGGACTTGGCCAGGGAACAAGGGTTAATAACCTCATCTCTTTCAAGGTCTTGGTTTTAATTTGATACCACAAAATGAGCTGATTTACACATTACCAAAATGGAAGACGGATTAATAATACTTAAATTAAGTTTTCCAGTGACCAAATCCTCTGCTTTATTCTCGGAACCCACAGTTTTGTTTTGGCTTCTGTTTTCCTATAGGTAGAGCCTAAAACATTTTTGCTATCTGGACCCAGACTGATCAGATTATTGAAACCCATATCCTTAAGAAAATAGTCGTTAAAATATGATAACTTAGCTTATCAACAGCGACTATATTATATAAGAGAATGGTTGTCATTATCTTTAAAAAAAAAACTCTATATGATTTATGTGACTTTAGGCAGAAATTTTCTGTCTTCATTCAGCTACCCTAACATTCATTTCATAAACCTTAAAACAGAAAAATGTAATTCACTCATGAGAAGGAAACTAGATAAATTCTACTAGAAAAGACTGTATTATTAAGCAGGTTTGATTAACTTTTATATATGACATCTTTAATTGTAATACATATGTAATAATTGTTAACATTGTTCAATTATGAAGTCTTCAACTTGATATCACCATACCCCTTTTTATTACCAATAGATCATTTTTCCACATAATATAATTGTGCAAATAATTTTTGAAATATATTTTATACAGCAGTACAATTATTCATGTGATTTATTGCATGGAAAAGCAAAAACGGATGTAGTTTGATAGAATATGTTTCTTTACTTTGGAACAGTGGTGTGAATGAGAATCCTACCTTCCAAGTTTGGGAAAAATTGGCCAAGAGCATAATTAGCTGGCTCTGTGATTTTGTCCTTAATTAAATTTTTATATTTGATTTTCACCTCCAGATAATAGAGATAATCATACACAAGAGGTTCAAATCCAGTAGTTTAACTGGGACTAATTCACAGGAAGGGGATAAGAGGAAAGATAATGAATCACAACCTTGGGAATAAAATCCTGGGGTGAATCACTATCATTCACCAATTTTCCTGGTTTGCATTCCTTTCTGGCACTTGAGAGAACTGAACTTCCCACTCTCTTAGATGTGCCAGGTTAGCATTAGAGGATTTTCTGTGTTCCTTTCCCCATGGCAGACCTTGAAGCTAGGCTGATACATACGGTGTGTCATGGAATGGTAGGGCCTCCATCAGCCTAGGTCTCTGAGAAGCCCCAAGAAACAATCCTCTGAAACCGGTGTGAATACGTTGTATGAAAGAGAAATTGTCCATTCTTAGTTAAGTCCACTGAGAGCTGCAGTTGTTAACCACAGCATTAATTAACCCATATTTACTGTTACACTCCTGGGGTCGTTAGAAATATGTGAGGTTCAAAGGTAAGAGAAGACATACTCAGAACATGTTTAAAATAAATAGAACCAGGACAACAAAAATGGCTCGTTTAATGTCAAATATAATTGATTGTCAGTCTGTTTTAGCAGGAAAGTAATAATAAATATGTGAATAACCTTTCTAATAAACCCCCAAAATCTTCTGAGACTCAAATTAGATAATTTATTTTCATCTACTTGGAAAAACTTACAAGAGAATTTTATGAGTACTTTTAGTGCCCATTTTACTAAACACATATACACTGAGAAAAGGCAAGGATGATAAGGAACATTAAAGTTTTCAACACACTAATAAATTCAACACAATTCTAGTTGTTAACAGAATGGAGTGAGAGTTGAAATATTGGGCACTTTTATGTTCTTTGTTTCATATTTCTGAAATACATTTATTTTATTAAGAAGTATCTGCTTTATTATGCGCAAGGAAAAATAAAGATTAAAACAAAGGATTCCCTAAGAAAGACTGTCCAATTTCTTTTTACATAATCAAATTTTAGGTACCACATTTTGATACCCATAGCAAAATGTTGAAAGAAAAAGATCAGGTGCTGCTAAATCAAAGATGTGGAGATAAAAAAAAAAAATCAACCTTCAAATCACTGATACTCTAATCAATAATCAATAAAGGCTCAGCTTTGTATTCTCCTTTACTGATGCAAATCAAGCTAATGATCTTGGCATTTTCAGGAAGTGTTTTCTATATTTTGATACTCTTCTTACCTCGAGTGATGTACACAGTTGAGATTAGGGAGACAATCAGTAAAAAGCATACATTGGGATTTTTTTTCATTGGGCACTATTGCCTTTTTACATAAATGTCATACATAATTTGTACACTGTTAAGGTCCAATAAGCTGTTTCTCTCAGTGGCCCTGGCAGGTCTTCAGTAGTATCATAGCACAACTCAACCCTGAAATGGAGTTCATCCTTAAATAAGTGAAATTTATAAAAGTCTCAGAAGTCTGGAAGAAGATGAAAAGCAGGACTAATGGAACAGCAAAACAAACCTCTTCATTTTACTTGGTATTCTGCAGCCCTTCTGGAACATGAACAACAATAGCTTCCATCATGAACCTGACAATTCTACATATACCCAGGAATTTTGTTCCTTTCACCCATGGAGAACACCAGAAAAGCAATTGCTACAACACTAACTTATTTTAATAGTATTTTCTTAAACCTTCTCTTTAGATAAATTATATCATAAAATGAAGAGGGAGGCAGATTTACTGTGAAACTAATGAATTAAAGCTTAGGTTATGCACATGGGCCTCAGTGAGAGTTGGAGTTTGTAAAGTTTTCTAGGTGGAGAGGGAAAACCAGAGTGCAATTAAGAAGGATTTCTATGCAACCATTTCTGGTAGGATTGCTAAACAATTCTTAGAAGAAAGTTAGTTATATTTCTAAGGCTTTGGCTAATTATTTTCTCATTCTGAAAGTATATTCACTTTCATACCTAGTTTTATATTTGTAATTTACCATAAAAAAATAGTAATTTATTATTTTTTTTCTTAAACGAGGCTATCCCTCTTTCATAAAATTTTGATCTCTCCAAACCTGGATCTTCTCCCCAGGGAAAATGAGTTTGGGGGTATGTGCTACCCCCATCACTGGTTTATAAAATAGAGCCCTGTATCACTTACTGCCATCATAATGTTACCCAACCTCAAATCTTAGTGATTTAAAACAAGCACTTACTTAGCTCATGAGTCTGTAGAAGAGTGATTTCAGCTAGGTTTAGCTGGACTCACAAGTCTGGGGTCAGCTGGCTGGAAGCTGAGCAAGGATGGTTTTAGCCTGGATGGCTGGGGTGACTTGTCTTTGTTCTACATGTCTCACATCCTCTAGTGAGCTACTCTGGGCATGTTCCCACAGCAATTCTCACAGAGGGAAAGCATAGTCAGAGGAAACATAAAAAAGCTTGTGCATCCCATACACTAACACCTCACTGACTAAATCAAATCACAGGGGTGGCCTAAATCAGAATCAAGGGGTGCAAAAACAACTTGTAACCTTGGAAAATGTTCACTACAGTATTCAGAATCCTTACCTTTTAAAGATACAAACTGAGATATTTGCAGTTGGAATTATATGAGGTTTTAATTTGCTTCAAAGTAATATGAAAAGGAAGAAATGGTAGGAATGAGATGAAGCAAGATTGATCAAGTTGATCATTGTTGAGGCTGGGAGATGAGTATGTAGTGTGTATTACATTATTCTCTTTACTTTTGCAAATGCTTGGAGGGGGGACAAACCTGTATTAGCCATTCATTGCACTAAAAGGGGCTACTTTTAGCATAAATTTACTCCCTTTAGTACAGTAATTATATTATTTTCATCTAATATATGATGGCTAGAGAAAAATAGAGAATAGAAATTACCTAATAAAATATTAGTTAACTGTATTAAAAAAAGAACAAATGTTTTATCAGTTGTATACATTTAAGGATGGGTTTATTTATGGTTAACCTCTACATACACTTACGTATTTAACAACTATTCATTGAGCACCATCTAGGTACCAGGCACGCTTCCAGGCTCTGGCCATCGGGTAAAACACATGGATGAGGTTTCTGATCTTAAGGGTTTTATAGTTGTATTAGTTTTCTACTGCAGCTATAACAAATTCCCACAATTTTGGTGTTTTAAACAACACAAATAGAAAACCTTAAAATTCTGTAGGTCAGACATGCAACATGACTCTCACTGGGTTTAAATCAAGGTGTTGGCAGGAATGCATGTTTTACTGACAGCCGTAGGGGATAATACGTTTGCTTGCATTTTTCATCTTCTCGAGGCCCGCCTACATTTCTTGGTGCATGACTCCTTTTCTCCATCTTGAGAGCCAGCAATGTCTCATTCTTCTGTGCCTTTCTTCTCTAGTAGTCACATCTCCCTGTGACTGACTACACCCAGGAAAGGTTCTCCATTTTTAAGGATTCAGATGATGAAGTTGAGCCTATCTGGACCATCCAGGATCGTTTCCTCAAGATCTTTAACTTTAATTATATCTGGAAAGTTTATTTTGCCATGTTAGGTGACTTATTCCCAGGTTCCAAGGTTTAGGATGTGGACATCTTTGGAGGGCCATTATTCTGCCTACGATAATAGCCAAATGGTGGGAGAAAAAAATAAAAGCATAACAAATAAGTAAGCAGAATAGATACTTTCAGACACTCAGATGTACCATAAAAATCCATACAGTAGTGATACAATAGACAGTTACTTGCAACGTGTGTTTCAGAGAAGACCTCACTAAGGAAGTGACATTTAAATTGAAATTTTCGGACAAATGGAGATTAACTTGCAAAGTTCCGTAGGCAGATCATGTCTGGTAAAGGCAAAGTTAATGTAAATGCCCGAAGTGGGGGAATAGAAAGATGGTAAAAGGGCTGGATCCTAATGAGCTAAAGGGAAAGTGGTAGCCCATGAACTGGGGAGTTAGGGTCCAGGTTTACTGGCTTGTATAGAGTCTGATTTACTCTGTTTTACTCATTTTGTATCATTCGTGAAGAAAAGCCAACAGAGGGCTTTAAGGAGAGAAAAGACATAATCTGATTTATGTTTAAAAATAACATCTGGCTGCTTTGTGGATAATAAAGTGTAGTTATCTATCCTCCACAGAACCTAATACAGGCCTTGGCTATTATATCCTAAATTAGTAAACTAACAAACTTCCAATATTATTTAACAAAACCCTCCTTCAGTAATTAATATTAGGTTTGGAAAAGGATCCAAAGGACCAGTATGAGATTTGGAATGGATAAGTAAAATTGGATAAACATTTATTTTTTTTACTTAAGTATTCTTCCTTCAATAGAAGTAATTCTGTTATTTGGCATTCACCTCACAGGTTCAAGTAGGAATAAGACAAAGTATTCACATATATTTTTAACAAATCCCAGTTTACAGTGTCTGGGGTACCCCGTCATATTTTTAAAGCTAAATAAGAAGAAAATCAATTAATCATACTATATGGGAATGTTCAAAACCAGTGCTATTGTTTAAATTTATGGATAGGCATTAACCATTTCACAAGGCTTATTTCCTAAATATATAGGTAAAAATTCATAGAATTGGCAGGAGATAGGTGAAAGAAATAATATCTTTTCAGAAATTTATACTATTTTGATGAATGGGAGAGAATGATCCATGTTTATAGTCTGCACTGTGCTGAATAGATCATCTGTATCATTTTCTCTTGTGATATAATCTGCTTAAAAGATGATTCTGTGAACAAGAAAGTAATTGGGGGTAGTTTAGGTGGTAACATTTGCACATATTAGAAGTTGGTGGTTAGAAGGGAAACCAAAAAACCAAACTAATAAAATAAATAAAGTAACTATAGGAGGTATACATGAAGCTCTATTCCCTCCCTGCCTATCCTATCAGAACAAAGGTACCAATTTCTTATTTTGGCAAGGAAAGGTTCTAAAATATCCTCACTTATATGTGGTTTTAATGTGTATCCTTCTGTCTGATCTCCACAATACACATATAACCAGGCCTATCCCTCTGGTGAAGACTTCTGGAAGCTTGATAACATTGATACAAATTGAATTACAATGTCGAATTGACTTTCTGAGAAATGAAATTACAACAGAAAAAAAATTATTTTCCCTTTCAGTACAGATAATTTTGATGAATTGTATCATTACATAAAGATTAAGTCTGAAAAATTCATGATGATATTGAAATTATATGCTTTAACATAATGTAAAACTTATGTAAAACATAATGTATAATGTAATATATACATATAATGTAAAACTTTTACATATAATGTAAAACTTTACAAACTTTACATTATGGATAATGTATCCATTATGTAAAACATAATGTAAAACTTATGTAAAACTTTAACATAATGTAAAACATAATGTAAAACATAATGTAATTTTTCTCTTTCCCTCTGTTAAAGCCATCAAGGTGTGTGTGTGTATGTGTATGTAATAAAGCTAGAGTATGCCTTTATAATAACACATACACATGGCAAATATCAATACAACTTATCAGTAATGGAAAACAAAATCAACACATATTTTAACTACAAAACCTCATCTTATTTGATGCTATGACTGTTTTCTGATGCAGTTCATGGTCACTGTAGTAACAGTTTTGGCATTACAACATCCTGTCAGTAACCCATTCAAAACGATGGCTATTCATTGAAAAATGACGTTCTTTATGAATAGCCTTGTAATATTCATATAATGAATCTATAATTGTGGAACAACAATGCTGCTCTATAAAACTTCAACAGAATTAGTTCTTGCATCTGCCTTTGATAAGTAAAGATATAACAGAAACTAAGGCATTTGCGCTCACTCTACTCCAATGAATAAGTAAGAGGAAGCCACATTCACCAAACTGCTTTATTTTCTACTCCTTTTTAAATCTCCTCTTGCCTTTCTGTAGACCAAGGGGAAATAAAAGAGCAATTAATCATATGATATTCCTATCCTGACAGTACCAGCCTCTTCTGACTACATTTATTGCTGTACTGCCAAGCCTCTTTCTGCCACATCCTCTGGCTTGTCATAGCTTTCCTAGTAAATCTCCACACTATCCATTATTTAGCACAAGCAGCATTATACATTAATTCAAGAATGATTACTTAGGTTGAGAAATCAATAAGCAGAAGGTCTATTAAAACCCAGGTAATACTAGAAGATACCAGAAAGATTATAATCTGCTCTTTGCCTTGCACAAAAGGCACTATCATAAGCCAGCAAGAGTTCACTTGCACTGGTAACATCATTTAGACACTTTTTAACAGTAAAACATAATCACCTCCATGTTCTGACTTGCTAATAGATTTTTAGAGGGGTTCCAAGTTGATCCTCTAAGAGAAACTTTTGAAGTTTCAAATTTTGACAGACCAGAGAGTAACAGAACCACACTTTATTAGTCACCTTCCTGGGTATGAGTTGCAGTGATTGAAACACGCTAAGGGGTCTTTGGAGATGGCTTGGTCACTTATAATTAGGGAGATTCCAGAAGGCACTGCAATCTGGATAAAAATTGAAATTTACTAAACAATCTCATAATCATTTGAATGTTAATATCCAGCTATTTCTCAATGCATGGGAAAGGCATGATAAGACAGAAGCAAGCAGTTTTCTTCCAGAGATCATAGGGGAATGCTTCAAGTACAATTTAAGCGCCCGTATTCAGAACTTTCTTTCAAGGAGCAGCCTCTACAATGTTATTATTGCTCCTTTCCACCATTAAATGTCAGGTGTCCATCCCGATGAGTGCATTGATTGTGGAATTTATAGCATGACACTTAAGGAGCAATTCAGACTGCCCTCAATAATCCCACCAGGCAATGGAGTGGAAGGGAAGTACCAAATCATATCCAGACACTGCAGAGGGCATATTTCATAACAGACTCAGCATTCTTGAGATTCACATGGCTACTTATGTTATTCATCCTTCATTTTACGTAAACTTGGAGAGAGGTTGGGATGGCTGGCTTCATTCAGCGGTATCTTCCTTAAAGAAGAAGGACTAGGCTTTAGAGTGAGGAGAGAATGTCTTAGTGTCCATTATAAAATAACATGAAAAATTGCGCTTATATTCTAAGTAGGAAGGATCTGGCTGACTTTGAAATTACTCTTAAAGATATGTGATTATAATGCCAGTATACAATATGTGTGAGTACAGCGAATGATTTTAGAATTTACCATCTAGATGAGATGGTCAATGATATTTCTAGCTTGTTTATTTTTATGTTTATTCTAATGGCAACTGACAATGCTTAGAGTTCCACATGCTGCCTAAATAGAATTAAACACAGAAGTTCAAGTCCTTGCAACATATGAAGGAAAAAGAGAATGAGTAGTTTATGTTCTCAGAGTTCTATATATAAGGATATCATTCATGCCTTTTTAAAAATTAAGTGTTGCTTATCTCCATGTTGATATGCTTAGTAAAAATGCAGAATTATGAGTTCGTTTTTTTGGATATTACATCAAATGGTGTAGTTTCAGTGCAATGTTTTTGTTTCTTTTACTTTTTCTATAACTTCACTTAGTTTTATTTTCTCTGTATTAAGTACTAAGTCATGTGTAAATGTAATAATGGCAAGGAAAAAGATGAAGTCACTTGCTCCCAGGTCAGTCCCTACAATGAAACCATTGTTTTTTCTTCTCTAGAGATCTCAGGCATTAAAGACAATGGATCTAAGAAATTAGGTCAAATAACAAAAATAAAAATAAAAAACAACAGCAGGATCAAAACTAAGTAAGCACATTAGCCACTAAAGCCATTTCTGACTTTGTAGTGTCAGCTAATATTCATTCTGCCTTGGTGACATCCTCACTTATACATGTTTTTGAATGATATACTGTTTTTTTTAAGAGGATCTTATTACAACCTAATGATTCAACCAGAATGTAGGAAAAAAAAGTAAAATCTGTGTGTTCTGGAGAGGCAGAGCTTGGAGACAATTTCAGGGGAGACACATGAATGAGACAAGTGAGTCCATGTCTGAGGCACTACAACTCCACCACATACATTTCTAAATATTAGTTTTATATTCCCCTCAGCAAAGCAAGATGATTTTTTCTCAAAAGACATCAGTGCTGAACATATCTGGGTTCTCATAAGGAAAGTGGTCAACAGAAACATGAAATTTGTAAAGAATGACCACTGATCATATTAGTTCTGACAATAAAAGTTCACATAATCTTTGCATCCAAATGAATGCTATCATCTAATTCTTCAAATGAAATCAAGAATAGGGTGATTTTTGCTCACAGGGGGAGTGTTTAGTCAGTCTAGTCTTAGGGAAGAAGAAAAGCCTATGCTGCATACTGCTTGAAAAATAAAACCTGAAAAGAATTCTATTAGATTTATTCCACCCTAATAGAAAGCAGAGTAAGCATTCACTTCTGAATTACTTATTAAGAAAAGAAAAATAGAAATATTGATGAGTAGTCCTCATATGAAATGTGAAATTGTGGGACTCTCTACAACTTATTAAATAAAATAACAGTGTCAATTTCATATTTTTCTGAAAAAAAAACATGATTGATTTTATGGTATATATTAAGAAGCTTAGATTTAAAGGCGGGACTTGATTAAGAGACTTCTAAAAGATTTCTCTGTTCTTCTCTATCTACACTGTCTCCTGTAGTGTTCTCATATGTTATTTTGCTGATGAAACCATTCGTGTGCAAAGGGCTCCCGAATGTATTTTCTGACTCATCCCTGAGCCCCAAATTTATATATGCAGTAGCCTACTTAGGAAATTCCATTTTGTATTCAGAGTGAGCAAGACAGAACTCATAATTTCTCCCCTCTAGAGACCCCTAATGTATTCTCCTCTTAGTCTTCCCCCTTGCAACAAATAAACCATCTAGAAGCTCTATTCAAAACCTGCAGAATCCTCCCTTCCACCAAATCCCATACATAAGACTTCATCAACCATGTATATATCGAGGTACTTCACTTTTCTTCATTTTTACAGACACTGTCCTGGCCCAAACCACTTCTACTTCTTTCCTTTACTGGTTGCACTCTTCTGTCTTTAGCTCCCTCTACAGCCCATTTTCTGCACAGCTTCCAGAATGATCTCTAAAATGTCAACAAGTCTAGATCACTTCCCTTAGTAAAAGTCCTCTGCCTCTTAATCACAACACCTGAAATAAAGTCTATTCTCCTTATCATGGCCTACAAGTACCTAAAGATATGGCCATCTAACTCTGAATTTGTTCACCAGCCCTCTTCCCATGAACTACTAGGCTCTGACCCTTGCTTTCTTTCTGTTCTTTGAACACTGAGCTCACTTCCATTGTGGAACATCTGCATTTTGTTTGTCTAGATGACTTTCCTTCAGCTATGTCAGGCTGTTTCTTGTCTTTTAAATCTCAGGTTAAATGGCACCTTGTCAGTAAGGCCTCACCTCACTGTCCGCTCTGAATGCCCCAGCCCCCGGGGTCCCATCCTCACCCCACGATTCCCTATCACATTTTCCGATTTCCATTTTCATTACTTTTATTACTGTTTGAATTTATGCTATACCTTTGAACAGGGATGTGTTTGTTCACCATGACATCCTTGGTGACTAGAACATCTGTGTCACAGTTAAAGGATAAATACTAAAGGATGAATAAATACTTGTTAAAATGAATAAATTTACTTGCTTTTAAATGTATTTCTACTCCATCTATAAGTTGAGTGCCTTGTATTCCATATGAATTCCTCTTAATTTTTTTTTGAATCTCCTAATATGGACTTTATAGCTGCTTCCATTTATTTCCATTATAATTAGAATTTTCTGGAAAATATTTGCTGTATTTTGACATAAATTGAGGGAAAATTTGTTCCACTCTTCATTCCCAAAAGCTATCTTTAAATAGTGAATTTCTTCACACCATGCCAACTCTGTTTCCTGTAATTCTTTTCAGTGTTTGCCAGTAACAGTAAAATATGCTGTTTTAATTTATATTTATTTTATATCTCGTGAGTTGAACATTGTTCATAGGTTTGAGGTTATTCACGTCTCCTCTCTCAAATGTTTTTGTGTCTGTGACACTTTGTGTACAAAATTTATTCATGATTTTATTCAAAATACTGGAAATTAAGAATATATATTTTAAAAATAAAACATGTCCCTATTGCAAAAATTCAAGTGGTCTAAATATAAATGATCTTTACATCATTCTACATTAGAAAACTTTCCAAGAAATCACATGGAACTATCTTTCTTACTCTCTAGCACTATAAATATCTCGTCGGCTCTGCTACATCTCTTGTCTAGAAGTTGGCCCAGTGTAACCCCAAGAATTTTAGCAAAATGACAACTGCTTTCATATAGCTTTATGTCTGTTTTGGATTCAGAAGTTTATTGGTATACATGTTCTTATAATAAAAGTTTATTTTCTAGGTTATGGCAGGATAGAGAAGTAAAAGTAGGAATGTTATTTTGACTACAAATTTAAATGATTAAAAATAAAATAAAGGCAAATAATTAGATAAGACACACTATAAGTGAGTAAGATTGATACATACTCCAGACATATCTTAACACAGATTAATGAAAAAGTATCTGGCACATGGTATGTAGAAAGTAGTAACATTAAAGTACTGTACATATTTTTTAGCTAGGATATGTGGTGATAGCACACAGTCCCACAGTCTCAGTGGCTTAACACAATAAAAGTTCATCTCCGTATTCCAGGGGTTCTTTGCTCCACACT
This sequence comes from Eubalaena glacialis, assembly GCF_028564815.1. Classification (NCBI taxonomy): domain Eukaryota; kingdom Metazoa; phylum Chordata; class Mammalia; order Artiodactyla; family Balaenidae; genus Eubalaena; species Eubalaena glacialis. The sequence goes on along the minus strand of NC_083724.1, from coordinate 80,384,098 downwards.
GTCACTCAGGGATCTAGTCTGATAAAAGCTCCAGCATCTAATAACTTTACCATCTGGGATATACACTCTACTAATTGCTGCATCAAGGGAAGACACTCTAGAGGCATGATGCTGACTCTTTAATACTTTGACATAGAGCAGACACATGACATCTCTGCCCACAGCCCTTTTGGCAGAATGAGTCATCAGCCATACCTTGAAATTGGACAGACCATTAAAAAGCTTAGTGTACCCATACTACTTCAGCCACAAGGTATAAGTAATGCCATGGTGATATGATTTCCAGCAGGATTAATATACAAAAAGATACATTTCTATATTTTATCAAAGTACTCTCGAAGTCTGTTATATTTGGGTGAGAGGCTGAAAACAATGAAGTATATAATACAGATATACACAATTTTAAAAAGTTTTGCTTTGACTATATTACCCAGAAAAAAATGGATAGATGATCAATTCTTGTCAAATGGAAGGAGGAATTTTTCCTTGGACTCATCCTCTCCAATTTTAATCAATGATTTAGAAAAGATATGAACTGCTATATATTGTCTACTGATAAAAATTACTGTTTAAAAATTGAGAATTTATGGCTATTACTTCAGTGACTTCTGGAAGAAAAATTAGTACTTTATGCATCAAGTTATAGTTGATCGCAAGTATATTTTACCTCCCAAATAGAAAGTAACAATTTTACAAAACATTACAAAACATTACTTTCTTGTTCTGGCTTTCTGCTAATTAGAGAAATGAATCTTAATTTATTTTTAACCTTTCTGATTGCTTATTATATTGCAATTTTTATATTTATACATAGATATTTTTATTGGGCCTATAAAAGTCACTGTGACTTTCTATTTTATATTTCCAAATATGTGATAATTTTCTATTATTAATGATTTTTTCAGAGTAAAAATATATAACCAATAGTGTATTTTAAAATGAATAAGAAAGAAGTAAATGGAATATTTAACAAATATGAGTATATGTTCTGGGGCAAAATGCTGTATTCACATGTTCTACTCATTTTTAAAAGATTTGAATATCTCTTTGAGTACATTTCATTGATAGAGTATTCATTGCCTTGTTGCTTCTTCTTGTCATCTGATTTTTATTAAGTTTAAAATTATACATCATAATTTGAATGCCTGTACCTTCCATAAATGTACTTATACCTCTACCATTACTCTGCTATAAAGAAGGCACTGCACTCGTTCTTAAATAGATCTTTGTCTGAGAAAGGAGAAAAGAAGCAGATCAGTTATAGAAGTTGTAAGATAAACCATGAAAAATATAACAAAGCCAGAAAAAGGAGAGACCCGTCACAAGAAATTTCGTTAAGAGACAGCATCATGCATTGTCAAGGGCTGATTTACATGTAGGTTAGCCTGAACAGAGGGCAAGACTGCAAGAAGCCAGAATACGAGCATTTGATTTCCCCAGGGATGAAGGTAGATAAAAGAAAATAGATAATATTATGTGTTGGGTGTTCAGGGAAGCAAGGATGAATTGAGAATTGATGAAGAAGAAAATAAAGGGGTAAAGGCTGAGCATACTGGCAATTTGAATTTAATGTTATATTGTGTAAATTACTTAACTATAACATGTCAACCCAATATATTACTCATGGTGTCATGTATTTACTTTCTACAAAACTGGCAGTAGCATGTATGTATAAGAGAGGGGGGAGGAAGGAGAAAAGGAATGAGGGAGAAGAAAGGAGAGGAGGGGAAGGAAGAAGGAGAGAAAGAGTAGGAGGAGGGAGGAGGGAGGGGGAGGGAGGGTGGGGGGGAGGAAGGATGGGAATAAATGAGAGAGAGAGAGAGAGATTTATATCTTTTGAAAACCCCAATTTGGTCTTTGGTTTCCATTTTGGAATGAAAGTCCCAATGACATGATAATTGCCATTTCATTTAATCTTTTTTTTCCCTAGGAAGATTGCTAATTCCAAGAAACAAACATATTAAATATTGGGAAATGCATTCCTTGTAGCCCAAGTTTCTTTCTGATGATGTGCATGGGTCAAGATTTTCTGGAAATTAAACTTTTTTTGAAAAGGAATCTCTTTTCAGAAGCAGTGCAAAATCAAATTATTTTGATCCCACATATAGCTCTGAAGAGTTAACTTAAATTGACATTATTACTTCCTTAAAAGAACTAACCTGTAGATTAGTTTCTGATAAATACGTCATTCCTTTCCGCAATTTAGCTTTGAATAATGCCTGGTTGCATCAAAGTCCTCTAGTTTGGAAATCTAGCATTGATGGCTTTTCTTCAGTTTACAGTTCTTATATTCACTAAATTTTGTCACAACTTCAGTTGAAAATTCTTGAGACCCACACTTTCCTCTCATTTCCAAATAATACATTCAATTTTTATGTTTACACATTCCTTTGGAAGTGCTTTTTGATCTTTCTAGTTCATTTTTACTTCCATTCAATCCTGCTAATATTTCCTCTATTACAATCCTGAAATATTTAGAGATTACTATTCCCAAAATAATCATTACAAGATCTCATTGTTTCTGTTTATGGGAATATGATTTGACTTAGATATTTACACCATCATTATGATCAAGCCATTTAAACCTTTAATAACACCAGTTTTCTCATTAAAAATTCCACAAAATTGGAGTGAATGACCGAAATTCCATTCAGCATTAACACACTATGATACTATGATATTATTGTCTACCAGATTAAGCTTGAGATATGTTTTTCAAGTTTCTCTTCAAATTAACCCATCTTAAATTTCCAACCTCATTTCCACTGTTGCCCAATGTGTATTTTCCACTGTTGTTAAATTAATGACCTTCTATAAATGGACTCCATGTTTATCTATGTTGACTTGACTTTGGCAGTATTATGACCTCTGTCAGAATGTTTCATTTTATCTCTGAATTTTGCTCTCCATCCAAGTCCAGAAAAGGACCTACATTGGCTATTTTCTACTGTATTAAAATATAACTCATTTTCCTCTCACAGAACATTCCTTGCTTTCCATTCCATATGGGTATCTCTAACCCTTTTTGGAATTCCGAGCTAAAACATATATATTAGAAATTACATTTATGTAGTGTGATTTTTCTCTAATTCATTTCTTTTGTGTAAATTGAAATAGCATTCTGGTTTCTTGCACTTATATCTTCTCCTCCTCATGGTTTAATTGTTAATTGTTGATATTTTTCTTTTGGGGGATCTCTGTATGCATTTCTACTTTAAAATGTAGTTCACACTGAGCTGTATGGATTCCTTCAGTTTAGTTCCTATGTTTTAAGACAACATCAAATTGTGTATATTTTTTGCATTTTTTTTCTGTTCAGTTACCATTTAGTTGCTCTTTAATGGCAGAATTTTCTACTCTATGGCTAAATAAGCAGAACTATACTTTTTATTGTGATCATCAAAATGGGGTGGACTCATTTAGGAAATAATATTCCAATTGAACAGAAAAAAAGTTGCAAATCACTTGAAATAGCATCTCTAAAGGTAACTACTCATATTGTTATTTGAAGATTCTTCCAAACATGCTTATTTTGATACATGCCTCCATACATTTGTGTGTGTGTGTGTGTGAAAAAGAGAGGAGAGGGGAGAGAAGGGAAAGAGGGGGAAGGCAGAGAGAGAGAGAGAAGAGATCACATGTGGATACTTGGTTGTGTATCTGGTTATTTTAAATCAATAACATGAATTTTTTTCTGAAGCATTTTTAATGACTACAACATGAAATGGATAGATGTACCATAACTTATTTAACAAGTTCCTATGGAATTATTTGGTTAGTTCTTAATTTTTAATGTTATAAACAAGGCTGCAGTGAACAATTATGAGCACATATCTTTGTGTACCTTTCATTTTTGCCTTATAAAAGTACTCAAGGTGGATTTGACGGGTCAAAAATACTTGTAGTTAAAATAAGACTAAATAATTAGAACTGCTTTATTCTGCTCCCTCACATAATAATGGCATTTTGGTCTTCTGCTACCTTTCTATATGGAGGCATATTATAATAAAAAGATGTATAAAATTCCTTAGTGAATTCATAATGTACCTTTAAAGAAGACACAGTGTATTAAGATCTCAATGAGTAGTACTTGGTATGATATTTATGAATTTTCATGCTTACTTATGTGTGTGTATGTATGTGTGAAGGGAATCTATTTTATACAGTGATGATTGTCATAGCTTACCTCCATAAGACAAAACTATTGTTACATACCAGGCAATGTTATAAAAGCTTCTTTCTGTATTATTGTACAAAGATGGAAATGGAGAAACAATAATAACTTACCAAAGGTTGTCGTTATTAAATCATATTACTAGATTTCTACCAGTTCCTGAGGTCTCACAACTAAAAATTGTGTAGGGAGGAAATCAGCTATCAAAATAAAAATGACTTTTAATCAGTCTTCCACAAAAGAAGCAGATTTTGCTGCAGTCCTGCATCATGGAAAGCCATAATCTGTGGCTTTTCTGAAGATGCAAATTGCTGTTATTTTTAGAAAAATAGCAAAGAATGGCAGATACATCAGGTACAAAAACAAGGCCGAGTTTTCATTTTTTTTTTCCTGTGGAAAACAGCAAAATTGGTTTGGAAAGTAAAATTGTGATGTAAACCAAGTAGATAATAGCATGGTTCTAACTTCAGACCCAAGCTTTGCTTTAAAGAATGTTAACCATGAGTCATCATTTCTCCTGTGTAGAATTTTTTAAAATGCATATTCTAAATTAGAAAGAAAACTGAAATATATTTTTACTTTAATAACTGCTACTTCATTTAACTTAATTTCAACACAAGGGTGACAGTGTGTACTATCCAAGCCATTGTGGTGATGAAAAAACAAAGCCTATGATGGTGCATCCAGTGTCGGACCGACACTCAAACACAGATTATATGCACTAAATGTGTTTGAGTGTTGGTCCATAATACGGAGATATTATTCCCTGATAGGTTAGAAGAAGATGAGTAAAGCTTGTCTCCTATAAATGAAATTGGTCGAATATAAACCTATCAGCCATTATTAATGGTCTGGGAATACCTTGCTGTTATAATAGGTAGTAATTAACTGAAAAAAAAAGCATAATTAATTAGGGTAGCAAATTGTATTGGGTGAAAGAAAACAATGATCTTGACAAGTCCTTTATAATGAACCCTAGGTGTCATGTTAACTTCCTTGTGTTCCAAATGAAGTATCAGTTGCTAACTATCTATCTACTATTAATACAATAAGCAATGCCTGCATCCTTAATGATTTTCCCAGATCAAAAAAATGTAACTTCATGGGGGCATAAGCATTCCCATATCTGAAAAGGCCCATGACTCTTCTCTTATTGATGAAAAACAATTAATTCCTATTAGTTAATTTAATTATGTTGAATTTAGCCAGAAAAGTCTCATTATCCCTTGGTGTTTGTTGTGACAAAATACAGTTTCCAGACCAGCAAGGTAATCAAGCTTTCCAAGATGAAGTGTTTTTGAGGCCAGCCAGCTCTCCTTCTTTTTTTAGAAATGCTTTCCACTATGTATCATATCTTTTTCCACTACAAAACTTACTATATAAATGTACAGTAATTAGTTAACATTATACTTGTTAAGAAATGATATAGTTAAAATGTTCTCTGAGATTTTTTAAGAGAAATAACTATGTAAATAGGTTAAAAATAATATACCAAAGAAATATACCAATAATATACCTTGGTTTGTACCAAGGAAAAACATTTAACACAGTAAAAAGCCTTATCTATCAATTTATTGTGGTTAAATTCAAAACCATACTTTAATTACTGTAGTTATTCAATGGCTTTGTTCACTCTAATTGTCTGACAAATCACTGTTGTTAAATAAAATTAAAACATAGAATGAGAACCAGAAAATCTTGTTTCATTAAATTACATATTCACATTTGATATACAAAGATGTAAATGTGGACAGGTTTCATTTATTTATTTTTTACAATTATTGATGGCGGAAGAGATCCAGCACCAGGTAAAAGAAGAAATAAATTTAAATTTCTCTGCATGATGAGAAAATAGATGTGTATAGTGAATGTATACTTGAATGCAGTGACTCCTGGTCTCTCTCTTTTCACATTCAACTTTCTAATTAGTATCTAGTATTATCTCTTTGTATCATCTCATTTAATCCATTCTCTGCATTTTTCTGTTCTGTCTAGACTGCTAGGAGTTTGGCTTCTATGGATTGCAACTCTGTATTTCTTGTATTTAAGTATCTGTTTGGATTTTGCTAATAATATACTTAAGTAGAAATTAGAAGTGATTGTGGAACAAGAAATTAGGATGGTAATTTGCCCCATTGGCGTTGTCATGTTCTATGGTTACACCACCTGTTAAATGGCTTCTATTCTAGGCTTCAAGGGGTTTTCATGCTCTGACAGCACTGTCCTTTGCCCTTGCTCTGTCAGGCCAGGTTGGTTATGATGTCTTGCTTTTAGTCTTGAGTATTTAACATCCCTGTGCTTAACAAGCACATCTGTAAATAATCTCTTCCTCAAACTTTCCTCAGTTAAGCATTTTAGCATACCATCTGCCTTCTTCTGGATCCTAAATAGTCACTGGTGTCAGGATCAGCCCAGGAGGTAGACGTTCCCAGTGGGCTACTTAATTATTTGAAGAGTGGGCTACTCAATTATTTGAAATGTATTTTTGCATATCTGAACCATTTTCAAAGACCATTTAGTAAAACACCAACTAATTGTGAATCTACTACATTTAGTAGCAAAAGAGTTTTTCATACCTCATGTCATTCAAGGCCATGATATATTCAAGGCTAAGCTAATGTTTTCCAAGATGGATTCTAATTTGTTTTAAAGGATAAATATAATATCATTCCATACACTGTATAAAAAGTGGTTGGCATGTTCTTAATGTGAGCATACATAAATAAATAACATTCTTAAACTTTGAAAATGGTCATACTTTTTATATTCAGGGCTGTTAGTATATTTTTTTGATTAATTGCTTAAAATTAAAGTAACCAAACAAATTATTGGGTACAAAAATCAATAACCAAATAAAGTAAAATTAAAACAACAAAAATAACCAGGCTCACTGAACATCACTCTCTTTTGGACAATTTGTTGTTCTTTGACATGCCTCATGTCTTATAATTTTGGCCACTTATATTTATTTATAGTTCAGTAAAAAGTATTAGTCTTATCTACTTATCATTTCTTGATAACAGAAACATGCTAAAGTTTTTAACATAATAAGAATTGTAATATTATTATGATAGTAATGGAAGTAATTTAACTTTTATGCCTAAACATTATTATTGTTTACAAGAAATGAGATGATGTAAAAAAATAGCAATGATTTTGCTGTTTTTAAAATAAAATCTTCTTCATGAATTAATACTTTCAATTCAAGACAATTTTATCAACTAATTACAGGTTCATGTGACAGTTAGAAAAAAAAAATCTTATTGTAGAATGTATCCCCATCACTCTATGTGGGAGAGTTTTTATAAACACAATATACAGGAATAGAATATATTGACAAAAAATATGGCAAGAGACATTCCTTGCCATATGATTGCTTAAGGGCAAAGCAGAAAATTAAAACCAGGTGTGTTAGATTTAAATCCCAATATACTGTAAATTATCAGGGATATCAAAATTTATCTTAACTAGGAGCTGTTAGTGAATGGGGTCAATGTGAGCCAATAATGTTGGATAGAACTTAAAACAGTGGACAGTTTAAAAGTCAGAATAAGGATGTAGAAAGCTGGGGGAGGGGTATTCATTCCAATTCTGAAGCAGAAAATAAATCAAAGCCCTATTGCCTGGTTATATGTTAATAGGCCTAACATATAGGCCTTATTAACATTTTCCCAAAATGAAAAGGAAAAATGAGGATTATAATTGTAAGGGAAATACAGTACAATTAGGAACCAGGAGAAGTATGCTTTAGTTTTAGCTTTGTTGCAAGTAACTTTGGGGAAAGATGTCTTTAATATTCCTGTGCTTCATTTTCTACACCTGTTCACTAGAAATTAAACTCCCACCCTAAGTAACCAACTGTCTTAATTATTCTGAAGATTAAATTCAATAATGCACATGAAAGTGCCTTGTAAGACACAGTGTGCTATACACACATTTTACCTTTATTAAGAAACACTTGCTACTATGTTATTCATAGGCTACATATCAGGGTTCCCAGTTTAAATATCACTCACCAACTATGGATAAAGGCACTATTATGCTAAAACATGATAGCTAATTACATAAATTTATTCAACCACGAAATTACTTTGTTAATACATAAAGGAACAGATTTGTTATGTATGTTCTTGCAAATGAATACATCTGTGTAAATAGTGACCTTCACAGGACACTTCATTTTTTTTCTTTCTTTATTCTTTTCCTAATAAAATAATATTTGCAGACATAACTCTCTATCACTTGTAAACACAATAAGATTCATCTAATTTCACATCCATGGTCAAGGGCAATAATGATGAAACATGACACTACTAATGCAGAGCATAAATAAGGAATGTAAATGTTCTTTCTGTGGGTTGAATAGTTATTTTTCTTTTATTTGAATGACTAGAACAGAACCAATAATGTGAAAAAAAAAGAGATATTAATGTGATACTCTATTTATAACATATATTCTCTTGGATTTCTCTTTGAATTATTTTGTTAATTTCTTCACTGCCTCACTGGACTACCTTTATGTGCCAGAAACCTTTTTTAAATAACAGATAATGTTTAGGTACATCATGTTGAGTGTGGGATATCCAATACAAATCAATTTTGAGAGTTATCATTTAAATTTAAGTAAGTCGGCTATAATTAAATCCTTTACTTTTACTATTTGCTTCTTGCGTCTTTGCTTCCCCATGGAAACTGCAATGCATGAGTTAATGTTTATTTTTTAAATTAAAACAATTAGTGGCCTATAACAATCTTTGGAAATTATGAGATAGTGAGGAAGCATGATAAAAAAAGGGACAAATTAGCTCATCTTAGTTTTCTACCAACAATCTCTTAGAGCTAGCACAGTCCCTCCATCTTTCATGGATTGAAATGTGTTTATATCAACATTATTATCTATTGAGTAATGTGTGTATTCTATGATAAGCAGTCATGAGATTTTCTTTTATTTCCTCTGAAAGACGTAATAAGTTTATAGAAATAACAGACATAATTCAGTGACTAATGGGAAACAATATGTACATAAGCATTAAATCTGTCTAAAAAAACTATAAAAAAGAAATGCAGAAAATCAGAATAAAGGGCTACTGTACTCATGGGAGTTCTGGTGGTGGGAATCAGAATCTGGGTAGGGTTTGATGAATGCTGAAAGAAAGGCTTCAGTCTTTTCCCACTAGAAAGGAAAACAAGTGGACCCAGTCTTGGCATAGGGACAGACCTAATTAGCTGGAGAAAATAATGAATAAGTTTAAATTTAATTCATTGGGTGGTGCCAGTTTTAAGACTTTGAGAAGTGAGAAGCCTTGAAATGGTCATTGCGCGTTTGTCGGCAAGGGAGATGAAAAAGAAAGTTGCCTTAAAGGTAATGGGCTTTGCTAGCATGTGCAGGCTGGACTCTCCTCATCATCACTGTAATTTTAAAAGAGGTGATAGTTACTGAACTCCAAGTTTATCCCAAGCAATAATTGAAGTACTTCCATATTTTATCTCATTTAGTATTCTCATCAACTCCATGAAAGAAATACTCAACATATTTCCCTTTGCAGTTGAAAAAAAATCAGAAAGGTTTTATAAATTGCCCACGGTTACAGGGTTAATTAGTGATCTGTCCTCAGAGGAACTCAGATCTCATTAAATTGGAGGAGGAAGACTAATAAATTGGTGATGGCCACATTCATGAGTAGTTTTCATGTGATTTTAAATATTAACATCTAGGAACATTTTGAAAGAAATTAAAGAGTAATGAGTGGGATAACGTAATCATATGTTTAAACTAATTAAAATATAATAAATAATTATTAATATATTAGTTGTATTGCAAAAGTAGACAGAATAATAGAAATCTTGGAAGTAGATACAGATCCATACAACAGTATTTACTATATTATAAAGATGACCTTTTTTTCATATAGGAAAGGAAGAATATCCTTACCACTTTAGAATAGTTAAAAAACAAAAAACAATGTTATATTCCATTCTCATACTATGTGCCAAGGTAAAATTAAACCCAAGGGCTCCAATAATTGTTTATTAAATAATAAAGTCTCATGAGAAATAGAAGAATATATAAATTAACATAAGTCTAAAATAAAATAAAAGGCAAGGGATTATAAGTGCATAAAAATTATGTAAGAAATCATAAAGGAAAACAAAACACTGACATGAAAAATAATTTCATAACAAAGAAAATAGTAAACTTTCAAATGACAAATTAGGATAAGTGTCTTCAAGGTGTTAGAAACATAAGGGTTAATGTCATAAAGATACTAATAATTTCACAAGTCAGGAGTAAGATTTGAAAATTAGAAAATAATAATACACTGATAAGTGAACAAAATATGAAAACAAATTTTTCAAAGAAATTCAAACTACCAACAGTTATTAAAACATATTCAAACTAATATTTGAAGAAATGCTAAATCAAACAAACACAAAATACAGTTTTATTAATTAATAACATATGAAACAGATGATAATGTAGGCAAGGATAGAAGGAAAAAGCATTACTAAGAAATAAATTTAGGTAAAATCTTAGTAGAAGGCAATTTGGAAATATTAAAAGGAATCTCTTACATTTCTATAAACATTGATCCAATATTTACACTTCCAAGAATTTATCCTGAGAAAACAATCAGAAATATGCACAAATACAAGAATTTTCTTTACGTATTTACAGCATGGTCCCATTTTTAAAAACAAACTAGGAAAAAATAAATACATGAGAATGTTAACATTAATATTTCTGAATGAAGAAATGATACACATTTTTTATAAGCAAATTTTCTTATATAACTTTATAAATCATTTTCAAGTAATAACTTACAAAGGCAAAAAACACAGCACAACTGGGATTCAAACCTAGGTCTGTCTGACTCATGTTTATTAGTATGTACTTTGCACAACAGTATCCTGTGGATAGTAGAAGATGGGTATAAACACTTAGGATCTGCCTGAAATTCACTGAGTGCTCAATAAATAGCTGTGGTTGCTTGTTTTGTGGTGGTGGTAGTGTTCATAGTGGTAGTAATAGTAGTAATAATAGAATTAATGGCAGTGGTAGAAGAACAATAGAAGCCAACAAAGAAGTGCTTGTAGAAGTAGCAAAAATAGTAATCATGGCAGAATACAAATACAATTAAGGTTTCCAGTAGTTGACAGTAGAAAGTTAAAACTAGAAAAGTAGTAGATTGTTTAGTCATTGTTTAGTTGGAAATGTGATACTGTTAAAAAAAAAAAAAATCTGAGATGCCACATAATAGTTGTGTGGCCTTGAAAAATCTGATATTGATCTCTGTTACCTTATCTATAAGACAAGATGCATAATTTTATACTTGACAGTTTAGTATTCTCACATAAGAATGAAATATCATAGTGTGTGACAAGCATCCAAAACAATACTGGACCCTTAGTGTAAAGAAATAGTTTTTCTTCCATCTGTTTCCTTAAAATATTGTATGAATGATTTTATTTTCATTAAAAAGTATTCTTCATTAGAATATGAAGAATATTCTATAGAATATTATAGAGTTTTTAAATTAAATCATATAGAGTTTTTAAATTACTATGTACCAATCTAAATACAGAATTTGATGTTTTTAAGCATAATGACGTCATACCCTGTACCCTTTTTCACATTATGGTTTCATTTTCAAGTATATGTACTTCTCCTAATTCAATGGTAGTATCCTCCAAGGAAGAGGCTGGGTGTAGTATATTTATTATTCCTAGCTCTTGACATAGTACCTGGAAAATAGAAGGTGTTTATTTTTTTAGTTGAGTTTAAGAAGCAGGAATAACAGGCTAACTATTATTAACAGAAAAGTGGAGATGAGTAGGCAATGCAACTTAAAGCTACTGTTTTATTTTTTTATTTTTTAAAAGCTACCATTTTAAAGTGGACACATTCACGAACATGAATTCCTAGGAAATAACACAAAGACTATATTCCTAGGGAGTAACTAAGAGAAAGCTAAGAAACTGTAGGAAATACTGTCAATAAGGAAAGTGTTGCAGTTAATGAAAATTGGAAGTGAAGTTTAATGCCTTTGCTTTTGAGAGCAATTAATTATGTGTTCAATAACCAGGTTGATATCATCGTTAGCTTATACATACCTGAAGTCTTGAGAAAATCCTCTGTAGGCACTGGTGTGTGAATAGATGAAGCAATCCCAGACAGGATGAAAGTAACATTCGAAGAGGACAGAAGACGGATTCCAAGGCCACATTCAATGTTGATGCTGATGAGTGAAGAAATTGCTTCGGAAAGAAGAGTTCTACAGCATTGAAATTTGAAAGAGATATTATTCTCTTCCTACATTGACTCTGGATCATCTAATGAAGTTGCAGTTTTCTTGGTCCCAAAGGATAAGATAGTTTACTGGCATTAACAAATTTGAGGAATCTGGTTACTGACCCAGAGAGGAAAAGATGATGTTTCATAACAGATGATTGAAAATTAAAATGTACTAAGGTTATAGATGACAAAGCAGGTGAGATCATTTTAATTTAGGCCTTGAATCTCTTCATAGATTTATGGGGTAGAAAATGTATACTTCTTGTACACTGTCTTGAGTCTCCTTAGACCATTTTGTTTGTTTGTTTTTGCTTCAACAATTGATGTAGCAACCAGCTTTATGCAGATGTGACCTGCCATCCATCTCATTTCATTTGGACTTCATCTTTCTCCCACACTGGAGATTTTCTGGGTTTTGCTGCCATGATAACTGTTGTGGAAATTCACCAAATCATTTTGACATATTCACAAACTTGGAATTTTCAAGAGTAAGACTTGATTAGTGAGATATGAAAACTAGTGGATAAAATATCTTCCTCTTTCTTGTCTCGGGATTAAAATTCCAGGGTATAATCTACATGCTCTTAAGAGTGTCCTGAGAGGAATCATGTCCCATTTTCTCACAATGATAACCTACTCCATAACACACTTTGATTTTGCTTTCCTTCCTTCAATTCACTATTTAGTCCCCACTGATTTTTGTTCATGGTGATCAGTTCAGAGAATAAATAATCTGCACGCAAGCATTTGTCTAAGCTTTACCTTTCAGGGAGAGCCCAGGCTAAGAGAGTGAGGAGAATGGTCACAGAAAGCAGCCTCTCAAAATGGGATTCTAGATCTGGATCTTCAATGTAAGTGACAAGGACGCTGCAGCTGAAAAGTGGGAAGGGTACAGTCCCTGACTTATGGCAATATCAAAAATCTCAGGAAAGTTGTAAAACGTAAGAATCATTTGTGGTAGATTGGAATCCTGTGCACGCAAAGTTTGAAACTCTGGTTCCTGTAATGGTGGTGACCACTTAAACATTATTGGGCAGTGATATTTTTAAGGACTGTGGGATTAGTTGGCTTTTGTCAGTAGTCTTAGTAGCCTTGAAAGATAAGAAAATGGCCAGTGTATCATACTAGTTAACTGTTAGCTCAAGGCACCTGGTGAAAATCAGAAAACCTCCAAGGCAGTGTATAAGGAGCACCTTATTTCTGCAACTGCAGGGAAGTCTTTGATGAAAATCTGGCCCAGTTAGCAGTCGCAAGCGTAGCGTACAACCAGACCACACAGAAGAGATGGAAGGCTTGGTCTCTATAGGTCTTCTGGGCCAAATTTAGTGCCGTAGATAAAGAAAAAATGTGGCTTTGTAACTTGGAATGTAGATATTTCGGTAGAAATGCTTGAAGAACTTTAAACCCCAGTTTCTCCTGGGCTTTGTAGCCATAGGTTGCAGTTTCCTCCTCTGTTTAGATGAGATGAGCATCCCTGGTTTAGAGATTACAAGAACCTCACTGAGATACTAGCTCACAAATCAGTGCTTGCCTTGCATGAGATATGGCACCATATCTAATCTTTGCCTGCCAACCAACAATTCAAATCACTTTACAGCATATTTTGAAAGTGGAGAATACAGTCCTTGCTATTTTAAGAAATAGTTGACTCATTAAAAAAGTTGATTAAGTATACATAACTCATATGTTGTGGTAGGAATGAGGGAATATATCTGGAGAGTTCTAGGGATTATTGAACCAGAGATAGTGGAGTAGAAGGCTGGATAGCAGAGAATTTAATGACATAGTGGTCAAGTCATCATGTATAATTTTTAGTGTATAATGTTTATATATTGGTCTGTCACACCAAGTAATTATTAACAAAATTAAGGAAGACTTTATTTGGAGTTGTTTTATAATAAAAAATGAGAATGTTTAAATGTAATGTCATTTAAACCAAGCATATAGAAAGACAAGTGTGTGGAAGTTTTCTTAGATTAAAAGCAAACTTCTTCAAATTTTGAAGGAATAGTCTCTCCCTCCTGGATCATTTACACCAATGTGAGAAAAACAAGTAAAACTGATACAAGTTGGCTAAAGCTTCAGGATATTGTAGACATTGCAAAATGATCATTTCCATTTCTAACATATGTTGCATTTATGAGTGTTGGCTCAGAAGAGAAAAAATGAATGCCAGAAAGATAAAGATCTACATTTTAGTTTGAAAATCTGAATGTCACTTTGGGGAAGTATCATTCTCCCACTGTAAAATATTGATTCAGAGAAAAATATTTCAATTTCTGTTTTCCTTCTTAGAGTTTTATTCCTCTTGGGGTACATTTTTTTCTTTTTTAAGAGCCCTCTCATTCAGATTATTACGTTATTTCATGCTAATACTAAAAGCACAGTTGTTTGGATTGGATCAATTTTACACAAAAGATGCTTATATCTCCTGTAATTTTATCCAAATTCAATCTGTTCCTCAGTTGCTCCAATTCTCTTCAGGTCCAGTGGAATTTTTTTCTACTGTTCTGATACTTAGCTCTAAAATGTAAATCAGTATACTTCAGTAATGCTCCCAAATTAATAATCATCTATAGGGTGCTAGAATCAGTTGTTAATTTTCTTTTGTCTATTCCTGCCTATCCCTGTCCTGTCTAACTACAGGAGAGAAAAGCCTGTAACATGTAAGGTTGATTCCTCCCATTTTCTGATTCAGTGAATATAACGTTGGTCAGCATACTGAGGATACTTTCAGCATCACCAATAGCTTAAGACAAATGGTTCTTTCATCTCAGATGTGCCAGGATGCAGTCCATGTGTATCTACATAAACACTAAGCAGCAGCTCTACCTCCTCAAGCCCCTGTTAATTCTATACATAGAACTTTTTGATGGGTTCCAGGCTGATAACACTATATTACATGTTGTCTACAAAAAGTAAAGCCAGTATCATGTTTTATCTTTGGAGCAAATTTATCTGGTTTCAAAGCTCAAGTTGTGGCATACCTTTCTAGTTATGTGATATTTATAAAGTTATTAACACCTATTATTTTCTTCTTCCTTGATTATCTCAATTAATGCTTAAAAACTACCTGTTTTTAAGCATTAATTGAGATATTGTGCTTAAAGTGATTAGTGTAGAACTTGCCAGATGGCAGTAGTCAAAATTCACTAGCAGTTATTACTATTATAATGAATTAAAGCTCTTTTCCTCTACCCTTCTAGGTTTTTCTGGCCTAAGAATTAAATAGACATGAGACAGATTAACAGGAGCAAATGAGACAGATTAACAGGAGCAAATCAAAGTTTAGTAACATGCATACCTGGGAGAGACCCAGGAAAATTGAGTAACTTGCCTAAATGGCTGAAAAACTCACCCCGAATACCATTTTCAGCTAAAGACAAAAGAGGACATTGAGGGTAGTGGTTTGGGACTTCCAAGAGAAGGAAGGCAATTTACATGAAGATGGAAAAGCAAAGGTTTGGTAAATAAATGTTTGCTGGGCCATGAGAGACAATGGGACACAGAGTGGACTCTGATCTCTAGTCTCTGCCTAGAATTCCCCCCACCACACCTCACGCATACTCCTTGCAGATGTCTCTGATGATAGCTCTATTCTGGGAACAGGCCATCTATCTAAAATTTTTTTAGGCAATTAGGGGGAAATCCAAAGTTTCTTCCTGAGTCTTTTGGGCCTTCATTGTTTTCAGCTCAAAATAATCTGCATGCCAAGATGCATTTGGGGGCAGCAAGTTTGGCTCCCCTTCAGTCTCCAGATATTTTGCTTCCATTTAGAATATTGAATTCCCAACATAGAATTGTTTCCATTGTAAGAATTAGAAAACAACTGGAAAAATTAAAAATCATATGTTTTTTAAAGCCAACAAAACTGGGGATTAAAGAAACTAAAGATTAAATTTCAGAGAGGTACCAGAATTTTCCAGAAAACCAGACAGCAGTGGCACTCAGTTCTTTTGGGCATATACTCAATCTTGGGACACGGGTGGGTAGAGGATCAAGCCTGCCAAACATAAAGGGACTCTGTTGGTATAAGGAGAAACCAGTGGAATGGTTAACAAATCACTTGAGCTGGTGTGATGTATTAGAATGAGCTTATTCTTGTTATTACGTCTGTTATCCTATGTTTGCCTCTATAATTTTTCCATGTTTAGTTGAGGTAGGGATCCAGGTGCCCTTGTCAATTCATCATCTTATCTGAAACAGGAAGATTCATGATACCGTTTTAAGTAAATAACCACTAACTATTTAATCAAGTTCTGATATTGGGCTAAATGCCTGACGTATTTATGTTACAATGTGTGCTACTTTCCATTTCCACTATTATAAATAATGCTATAATAAATATTTTAATACATACATTTTGAAAGCTTTTCTTAGCATAAATTCTAAGAATTATGATCGAGGGGTCAAAATTTATTAAGATTTATGACTTTACACACACACACACACATTCCCATTTCATTTTCCATAGGATTTACATTCACCTGGTGGCAATTTTAAAAAGAAAACCCCTATGACCATGACACCCCTATACTGCATATTAAAGGAGGGGTGCATAAGGCCAGTCTGTAGTTCAATAGTTTTCAGAACTTACTCATCAGTTAAATAGCTCATCAACCTGAAAGAAGAAAGGAAAGCCATACTGGGAGAATGGTGAATCCAAATTCAGAAAATTCTTATAAGCAAATCTTGATGATTAAGGTGAAAAGAAAAGCGTTCTGAATCAGGAATAGTACTCACAGCAGCATTAGTTTATTTAGCAGGGAGAAGGGATAGTGAAATGCTATAAATACTCACATGAAGAGAAATGAAAATAATCCAGAAAGGAAGCATTGCCTATAGAACCCAATACATTTAGAATAAAATGGTAAGGGAAGTATGGTACATCAGCCATGGTTTCTAAAGCATATCTCAATAATGACTCAGAATATTCATATATAGTATTTTTTATGCTAGAATGGTTTTCCTCTTATATTTCCGACCTTCAAACAGAAACAGAAATTAAAGGGTGATTCCTTGTTTTTTCTTGACTATTGACTCCATTTTTAGCACATATATAAAATGGAACATTAAATAAATTTAAACATAAATGAAGATTTACTAAAATGTTCATTTAATTTAAATATTAAAGTTTGTAAATCATGTGATTTTTAACACAATTTAATATCTCATAAGGTAGTTAGAAAATACTGCCTAATTGTTCATTCGGTTGAAATCAAAGTAAACTGCACTCAAAAACATTCTAATTTAAAATTAAATAAAACTAAATAAATTATCATGGTGAGGTACGTGTTACCAGAGTAATGTATCATCACAACTTACTTTAGCTTTAGTTTGTAGGTAGGTGCTTCACATAACCTCCCTCCTTGGTACTGAATTGCCATATCGCATATTGTTTCTGAGGCTTTAGGATATTTTCAGTTAAAGGAAGCATTGCTTCCATCCTTTTTCCAGACCATACACAGAGCAGAAGTAGATTAGAGTGAAAGGACTTTGTTCATCTCCCTGTATAGAATCCCCATGCACTTCTGTCTCTTCCTTAAAAATCATGTGGATAAAGTATGCATACCTGAAAGGTACCCCAGGTCTCATTCTGATGCAGAGTTCAAAATACAGAATTGTTTGTCTATTACCCTCCTTAATTGCTGTTTTAACCTTCACCATAGGTTTCATACTAAAGACTGGTAATTAAATTTCCCTGGGATTTAGGATCAAATTGAATTAGCTTCATTAATGTCAGTATCTACTGATGCTGTAATGTTTACTTCAGTACTCTCTTTTCTTGCACATTCATCTTTTCCATTAATTGCTAGCCCCCAATTTTCCTAGATACTTTGTATTCTGCTTCTAAGATTATAAAAGATAAATATTTAGTATCAGGTTACTTTCAACCTGCTATAAGACACTACAGTATATCACTTAGGATTGAATGACATACTCTCAACTATTAGGCTAAACAATCTATAAGCAATTATATGGTTGTTTTCCTGAATATTTGACTGTCAATCTCTTTGTTTGAATATTGAGAAATGTTGCTTTTCCAGAGAGTGCATAGTTAATAGATTTAGTCTAATGTTTGCAGCTTATGATACTTCAACCACAGTGTGATCCTCATAGCTTTTCTGAATTTCCCTCTTCCTTTATTAGTACTAAAGTTCTTGCTGCTTCATGTATTCTTGGTTCTCTTCCAGTTTCCCTGTCCCCTGTGACTCTAACTCTAATGGTCAGTTTTATTTTGGGGTGAGGGCTTTCAGTTTTCTATTTTTCAGAATCACCTGGAATTTTTAATATTATGGAACAAGTATTATATTAATACTTTTCAAACCTTTGCTACCTGTAGTCTTTGGAGAAACAGAAAAGATTCTTTATACACATAAATTCACAAGTATTTCTTTGCTCATATAAATAAAATATATACAACAATCTACTGATTAGTTCTCTTGGTTATTTTCATTTTTCTTAAACACATCTCTTTACTGCTTTACAGTATTTTCTCCTTCAGACTTAAAATAGTTTTTTTGTTTGTTTAATAGTATTTGACAATGTAATGATAACAGTTGTCTAATAAAACTTAACTCCGTTTTCAATATTCTGAAGCCTTCATGTAGCTTAAGTCCTGTCACTGCCATGGGCCTGATGTTTAGGCTTGAGAACTTACATGAGCATTCTCTTTTCAAGCATTTGAATGCAGTTAGTGAACACACACACACGCAACAGGCATGTCTCGAACGTGCTGTGTTTGGACTAATTAACTAGACACCTTTTCATCAGTTGGTGGCCCAAAAGAAAATCATGACTTTTCCCCTAAATATTTTAATAACCTGTAAGTATATTTTAAAGAATAAAATTGGACATTGATAAGAATAAAACCCTCAAGATACAATATAATAAATATAGTACAGCTGACCTTGAACAACGTGGGTTTGAACTGCATGGGTCCACTTATACACATATTTTTTCAGTAGTAAATACTATGGCACCACACAATCCATGGCTGGTTGAATCCGAGGATATGGAGTTAAGGATAGGAAGGAAGTAAAGTATTGAGAGGGCCAGTGTGGTTTTTTGACAGCAGTGGGTTTGGCACCCCTAACCCCCCATGTTATTCAAGGGTCAACTGTGTAGTATAATGTTTGTGTATGTGTGTATACATAGTGTGTGTGAGTAGTTTGTTTGAATATATGTGTATGCACAAATAAAACAACTGGAAGGAGATACTCAGATGTGAGCAGGATTACTTTTGAGTGTCATGATTATGGGTGAAATTAATTTTTTTCTTTATATGTTTTGGTATTTTTTTCTAAATTTCCAAAAAAGGAACATGTAATACTTCTATATGAAAAAAAAATGGTTTAAAAGTAATCAGCTTTTAAAAATAAAAAATAAAAACATATAGGTAGCTCTTTATTCTACTTTAAATGCTGAATTTGAATTGTGATTTTGGATTAATTTTATGTTTTCCCAGAAATAACATGGAAGAAAATAGGCATTGACCTTTTCCTCTTATTCAAGCCTTATTTTTATCTAAGCTTTGTAGTTCCATTTTTGTTAAATGTTCTAAAATCAGGCTATAGAGTAAAGGCAGGTTTTGTTTTTACACAAATGAAAAATGAATTTGTATAAATTTTAAGACTTTTTCATCTCAAAATTTATAAAATGTTTCACTTAGCAAATGTACAAAAATGTGTATGTATAAGGATTTCCATTAAGTATTGTTTGTTAATAGGAAAATTTGTGAAATCAAAATTTTTTTTGATCTAAGATATTTTCTTTTTTTATTGAAGTATAGTTGATTTACAATGTTGTGTTAGTTTCAGTTGTACAACAAAGTGATTCAGTTATATATATACATATTTTTTTCAGATTATCAAACTTTGTGATATAAAGCTTTAATTTTCTACGCCTAAGAATCACAACAAAATAATAACAGAAACACACAAGGATATATGTTTGATAATGTTCATTACTAGCATTGATTATAAAAGCTTAAACATTAGAAATAATCCAAATGTCCATAATTATGAGACTGGATAAGAGATTTATGATACATCTATTCAATGATATACTACTCAACTTGTAGAATTAATGAGGTGATACTGTATTTAAGGACACAAAACAATGCCCATGGCTAAGTGGGGGGGGAGGAAAAAGTGAATTGTGGAAGAGTTAACTAGTGTGATCACCAATGATCCCATTTTGTTATAAAAATATGCTTGTAAACATGTAGATGTTTTCAGAGCGGGGAAGGGCTGGAGGTAGGACAGGCAGGGGAGGGAGGAAGAGTGAGGAAGCTCAGTTAGAAGGGGAAGAGACAGGAGGAGAGATGTGAAGTGAGGAGGACAGGGGGTGAGTGGAGTAAGGTGAGGTGGGTGCAGTTGAAAGGAATAGAGAAACGAACAAAGAGAATCTGTATGTGGATGGACGGAAATATCAGTGGATTTGAAAAGGAGGTACTTTCATTTTTACCTTTATATTATTTAGTGATGTTTGACAATTCTACAAGGTAGATGTATTACTTTTATGATAAAACAAAGTATTTTAAATCATAAACAAATGAAAAGACAACCCACGAAGAAAAAAATATAACACATACAACAAATGGTTGCTATCTTTAGCATAAAAATACACTTTCAAATCAATTTCGCATTACAAATAAAAGGGCACAAATAGACGCTCACGGAAAATGAAATGCAAATAGCTAAGAATGTGGGAAAATACACCCTCAGTAGGAATGAAAGAAATGTGAATTAAAGTATGGATTGCATATTTTTTTGTCTTCTAAATTAGCAAAACATCTTTGAAATATATTATTAGTGGTGATGAAAACTTTCGCACACTGTTATAAATTTAAGCATTCTTTTTTTGGAGGTAATTTTGTGATACATATCAAGAGTCACAAGCAGTTTTATGGCATTTGCTGTAGTAATTACTCATCTAGAAATGTATTTTGAAGACTTCATAAAATGTGGACTAAGATTTATTTACAATGTTGTTAATCACATATTTTTAAAAGGCTTGCATTTTCTACAAGACGCTGATGTTTAAATAAAGAGTAGTTATACAGAGATTATGTAGCTAGTGATTTTTTTTGAAAAATAATACTGCATGTCATGGGGGAAGGCTAAAAGAAAATACAAGTAAGAAAATAGGATAAATTATTTAAGTAGCAAGTTTCCTATAAAGAGTGTGTGTGCGCATGCGTGCATGCATGTGCTCTGTCTTAAAAGAAACTGAGATGTCCTTTCCTTTTTTTCTTATTATTGAAAATACTTATAACAAAAGAAACAAGATCTTACAAATAACTTTTCATATAGATCATCTCATTCAAACTCTGTCTTATCCTTCTGATATTGTAACAAGGAAGAGCCAAATCTGACTACATGTTGGATCTGTTTCTTTTACTTTAACCTTTGCTTTCTGCTGCTTTTGTTCACTAAAAGGATACTCTCTATACATAATGGCCTGCCTCTGGGAACCCTGCCCCTCTGCCTGAATGTTGAACCAAAGTGCCTTTGTTCAGGGAAACATCCGGAACCTGTCCACATGTGGATGGCTACAAGAAAGAAGAAATTAACACATCCCCTCCCTGAGGTTGGCCATTTCAGGTGATATTTGCAAAACTTATGGCCTTTTTACTTTACTTTCTCATCTCCTCCCCCTCTCTGTGCTATAAAAGAAAGTGGCATCCAAACCCCGATAAGATGGTTATTTTGAGACTTTAGTCTGCCATCTTCTCAGTCTGTCGGCTTTCCTAATAAAGTCGTATTCCTTACCTCAACACGTCATCTCTGACTCACTGGCCTTTTGTGCGGCGAGCAGAGTAAGCTCGGACTCTGTAACAATATTAATAATAATACACCCATTTTATAAATTATGGAAACTAAAATTTAGATAAGTATTTCTGAAATACACTGCTGTGCTGAAAATCAACAGTCATTGGATAAAAACCCTTGATTGTTAGTTCTTCTCCACACAAGGAACAGCAAGGCAGAGTGCTGGAGAGCTGGTAGCCAAACCGATTGGGTCCAAACACTAATTAGTACCTATTGGATCTTGGCCAGATTACCTAAGCTCTCTGTTCCTCAGTTTCTTCAACTGTAAAGTGGGAGAAATAATTATTTTACAGGATTGTTGGGACAATTACAAGCATTAATACATTTAAAAGCACTGAGAGTAGTGACTAACCATTACTAAGCACTAAATAAATGTTACCATTTTTATCATCATTGTTATTGAATATAATTGTTTCTTGAGTAACTGTACTAGGCAAAACTTGATACTTTTTCTAATTATTCAAATTTAACTGGGAGCCCTGGGCTCATGAAAATTATTGATTCATATTTAAAGGAAAATGCATGGAAATGATTTCCAATTAATCTCAATTATTCCCTTAAAAGAATTTTATAAATGAACTTTTTCTGCACAAAAATGTCTCCAAATAGAATATATTGAATAGTTTAGCAAGGATAGTTATATGAGCCTAGTTAGTTCTCAAGTCATCTTAGTTTTCTAAAATGAGCATTTGAAAACCAACTATAATGTATTACCCCTGTTGAAACATATGCACTAATGAGTATAGTATCAAACTATACTGTGATTTTTATCCAGTATTTCATTAAAGGTCTTCTATGTCAGATCTATCTATCTGCATATACATATATTACATATTTCTATATACCTATATCCTTGATTTGGAAGATTCATAAAAATTATTTCTACATAATATGTTCACATATGAAATCTATAACTACATACGTACCTATACTACAATCTGTGTCTGCATCATTGGAGTTTTTGCTTTGATAAGATGAATGTCAGTTCTTATGCTTCCTTCATTAACCTTGAATTTGGGAATAATTTTTTCATTGAACCAGTCAGTTAGCACATGTGAGACAGATTGGAGGATGCAGGTGCACAAATTGTGCTTGTGTGTTGTGGGTGAGTATCCAAACATGCATGCTTGACTAATGATGCATAGCTATGGAAATATGTCTGTGGAGCAAAAGGGTCTCAGCATCTGCCCCATCCACTGTAGCTCCAATTAATTATAAAAGTTTACTGTGTTGCAAAATGTCATCAATTTGATGCTGCTCTGCTTCAGGCCCAGCTGCCCAGTCATGGCAAAGAGTATGAGGTTAAATACCCCCAATAATAAGAAACTTCAGTAGCAATGCACAGTTCATACTGATACGGAGAAGTGCTTATGGGGATTGGAATTTGGATTTGTGTTTTAATTTTAGGGTGCAATTAAAATATTTGGCAAAACGTCTTATCTTCAAGCCTATTTAGAAAAAAAAAGAAAGTATTTAATTCATGGGGTTTTTCCTGCATGCTGCTTTTGTTCTCCAGTGTGACATATTCTAGCAGCATGGATTGATAAAATCTTGCCAAAGCATTTTGTTGTAATTCTCCTTTGCCAATAAACACAGCCAGATTCAGGGGAAAAAAAGTATTATTTTTCAGTTTTAGATTGCACGAAACATTCATTTTTTTTACTTGCCCATTAAACATTACCATGATAGAATCTAAACTTGTGAGAATAAAAAATAACTACTAACAAAATAACAATATAAAAGTAACTTGTTTATGTAGGTAAGAGCTATAATTACACCATAGGTGAAGCAAGTAGTTTTCAAAGCTTTTCTTTCACTAAGGAAGTAAGAAAATAGTATTTGCAGAAATGATTTGGGGACAGTACAAATTATATCACAATTCAAAAGCTATGTATCAAGTACCTGGACATTGAGGAAAAACAGTCTTTGAGTAGCAAAACTGGTGTTTGAAGCAGTTACTTAAGTGTAATGGATGGCATGCCCTGGAATTTTAAATTTTCAGTTGATCCCTATGGCATCCTTCAACAGTTGCTTTCAAATTGTGACCAGTTTGCTTTTACCTGTTTGGTTCCAGACATTGGGCTATATTCCGGGGTGTTGTAAAACTGAGAAATTCTCTGTTGTTTGTTGTTTTGTTTCAGAGGCACAGTAGATCCTAGAAAAAGATGGTTTGTTTCCAGGTGTGTGTTCCTTCTCAGTGGTAATAATGACAACAGTTGACACTGTCATATGCCAAGGACTGTTCCAAATGTGTACATACATAATTTATTTAATGCTCACAACAATACTGTGAAGCAGATACTATTATCACCTCCTTTTTAAATATGAAGAAACTGAGACACATAGAGTTTAAGTAATTTGCCAGATAAAACACAGTTTGTGCTAGGCTGGAGGATTCATCCCAGAATATCTGGCTCGCACCCTATGTGCTCTGAACCACTCTGCTCTACCAAGGGGTGTGAGTGCTGCCAGAAAGGGGGCTTCTGTATTGACTGAGGGTAGCTTTTCTCTAGATGAAAAAATATTCTCTATTAGTAAAATGAAAGCAGGCTTATGAAAAATAAGTGTGTAAAAGAGGGAGGAAAGAGAGATCACTGTAATGGAAAAGTGAAACAGAAATGGTAAGAGGGAACATGTGAACAAATTGAGACAATATAAAAGCCAAGTGATGCATGAAAGAAAAGAAAAACCAGACTGGTGAGTAGCACTGAAGATTTCTTGACCCTTACTTTGCAGTGGTATGGGCAGGTAGAAGAACACTTAGGGAGTTTTGAAGAAGTCTTGAATCTAAAATGTGTCCTGTGGGATTTCTAGCACTTCCTGTACTGTTGTCTTCATGAGCTTTTGGTTTACTGAGGGCTTCACACCTTTGTGTTTAGGATAAAATGTGTACAGTTGCCTTCCCAACAGATTGAGCAGTTGAACATTCCTCTTTAGAGGCTAGATGTGCAAAAGTGGTGGTGATGAAGAACCTCCTTTTATTGAGGTTGGTTTGAAATGGGATATTTGAAGGATTTACAGACAATGAGGAAAGCTGGGAGAGTTAGGAGAGGAGTAATATTCTTTTTTTCCTTTTTAATTGAGGTATAATTGACATACACTCATATTATTGTTATATTAGTTTTAGGTGTACAACATAGTGATTCAACATTTGTGTACATCACAAAATAAATCTAGTCATCATCTCTCACCTTGCAATGTTTATACAATATTATTGACTGTATTTCCCATGCAGTATATTACCTCCCCATGACTTATTTTATTTTATTTTATTTTTTAGTCTAGAAAAGCTGGTTTATTTTTGCCCTCTTACTTTGAACATGGACATTGTTTATTGCTTTAAAAGGAATAGAATATATAATAAACCACTTGCTATAAGGTCAAGTCAAACTGTTTTCATATATGTCATGATATGCTTGGAATTAAGGATTAGCCCTTATGTCTAATTAATCTTCCTGTGATGCAGTATTCCTTCTCATTCAGAAGTTTCCATGATGTGTTTGTATCTACAAAAGCTAATGGTGGGATGAAATTCTTTCTGTAGAAAAGCTTGCCATATAGGAATCCTCAGGGGACTTGGATGATGGGAAGGAAATCATACGTACATCTTTTGCCTCAGTAAATATTTAAAGAAATACATCCTTTAAGCCTCTGAACTTGTCTCAGCCATGATTCACAAAATGAAGAAAACTTGAAGAGAAATCTCTTTAAAAGAAGAAAATTATTAGTCTGTTTGTCCTACAGCCTGGGATTACTGAGGTAAAAAAATAAATTAAAGCTACATATTTGCTCTTGATTTTTCATCTATTGTTTTTTCTATCAGCATGTGGCAAACTTCAGCAGGAACAGAAGTACTATTTGAAATTATAAAAAGTTTAAAAAGCATACTCAGGTTGTGCCCCACCCTCTCAAGTACAGCAAGACTATTAACACACTAGAAGCAGTTAATTTAGAATCATTTTAAAATTTTCGTTGATAATATGTTCCTCTGGTGACTATTTTTTTTTAACATCTTTATTGGAGTATAATTGCTTTACAGTGGTGTGTTAGTTTCTGCTTATAACAAAGTGAATCAGCTATACATATACATATATCCCCATATCTCCTCCCTCTTGCATCTCCCTCCCACCCTCCCTACCCCACCCCTCTAGGTGGTCACAAAGCACCGAGCTGATCTCCCTGTGCTATGCGGCTGCTTCCCACTAGCTATCTATTTTACATTTGGTAGTGTATATATGTCAATGCCACTCTCTCACTTCGTCCCAGCTTACCCTTCCCCCTCCCCGTGTCCTCAAGTCCATTCTCTACGTCTGCATCTTTATTCCTGTCCTGCCCCTAGGTTCTTCATAACCACTTTTTTTTTTTTTTTTTTTAGATTCCATATATGTGTGTTAGCATACGGTATTTGTTTTTCTCTTTCTGACTTACTTCACTCTGTATGACAGACTCTAACTCCATCCACCTCACTACAAATAACTCAGTTTCATTTCTTTTTATGGCTGAGTAATATTCCATTGTATATATGTGCCACATCTTCTTTATCCATTCATCCGTTGATGGACACTTAGGTTGCTTCCATGTCCTGGCTATTGTAAATAGTGCTGCAATGAACATTGTGGTACGTGATTCTTTTTGAATTATCCCCATGACTTATTTTATAACCGGAAGTTTGTACTCCTTAATCCCTTTAACCTATGTACTTCCTACCAACTCCCCTCTCCTCTTGTAACCATCAGTCTACTCTCTGTATCTAGGAGTCTGGGTTTTGCTTTGTTTTGTTTTTTAGATTCCATATATAAGTGACATGCAGTATTTGTCTTTCTCTGTCTGATTTAGTTCACTCAGCTTAATCCCCTCAAGGTCCATCCATGTTGTTGCAAATGGCAAGGTTTCATTCTTTCTTATGGCTGAGTAATATTCCATTGTGTGTGTGCGTGCACGTGTGTGTGTATTCCACATCTGCTGTATCAGTTCATCTACTGATGGGCACTTGGCTTCTTTCCACATCTTGGCTATTATAATGCTGCAATGAATGTAGGGGTGCATATATCTTTTCCAATTAATCTTTTCATTTTCTTCAGCTAAGTACCCAGTAGTAGAATTTCTGAATCAAATACTAGCTCTATTTTTAATTTTTTGAGGAACCTCCATACTGTTTGCCATTGTGACTGCATCAACTTACATTACTACCAACAGTGCACGAAGGTTCCATTTTCTCCACACTTGCCAACACTGGTTATTTCTTGTCTTTTTAATAATAGCCATTCTGACAAGGTGACCACTCATTGTGGTTTGGATTTGCATTTCCCTGATGATTAGTAATGTTGAGCATCTTTTCATGTACCTTTTGGTCCATCTGTCTCTCTTCTTTGAAAAAAACCCGATTGTTTGTTTTTTTGTTAGTGAGTTGTATGAGTTCTTTATATACTTTGGATATTACCACCTTATCAGATACATAATTTGCAAATATCTTCTCCCATTCTGTAGGTTGCCTTTTCATTTTGTTGATTGTTTCCTTCACTATGCAGAAACACTTTAGTTTGATATAGTCCCATTTGTTTATTTTTGCTTTTGTTTCCTTTGCCTTTGGAGTTAGATCCAAAATAATCACTAAGCCTGATGAGAAGGAGCTTACCACCAATGTTTCAGGTCTTACATTCAAGTCTTTACTCATTTTGAGTTAATTATTGTATATGGTGTAAGGTAGTGGTGCAGTTTCATTCATTTGCATGTTGCTGTCCAGTTTTCCCAACACAATTTATTAAAGAGACTGTCCTTTCTCCCTTGTGTATTCTGACTTCCTTTGTCATAAATTAATTGTCCATATATGTGTGGGTTAATTCTGGGCTGTCTATTCTGTTCCATTGATCTATGTTTTTGTTTTCATGCCAATACTATGCTGTTTTGATTACTATTGCTTTGTAGTATAGTTTGAAATCAGGGCGAGTGGTACCTTCAGCTTTGTTCTCTCTCAAGGCTGTTTTGGCTATTTGGGGTTTTTTTGTGGTTCCATACAAATTTTAGAGTTATTTGTTCTCGTTCTGTGAAAAATGCCATTGGTGTTTTGATAGAGATTGCATTGAATCTGTAGATTGTTTGGGGAAGTATGGACATTTTAACCATATTAATTCTTCTAATCCATGAGCATGGATTGTCTTTACATTTGTTCGTGTCTCCTTCAATTTCTTGTATCAGTGTACAGGTCTTTCAGTTCCTTGCATAAATTTATTCCTAGGTATTTTATTATTTTGGTGTGATTGTAATTGGGATTGTTTTTCTTGTTTCTCTTTTCGATAGTTCATTATTAATATATAGAAATGCCACAGATTTTGTATATTAATTTTGTATCCTGTGACTTTATTGAAATCATTTATTCTAACAGTTTTGGGGGGAAGTCTTTTTAGGATTTTGTGTGTATAGTCTCATATCATCTGCAAATAGTGACAGTTTTATTTCTCCTTTTCCAATTTAGATGTCCTTTATTTCTTTTTATTGTTTAATTGCTGTGGCTAGGACTTCCAATACTATGTTGAGTAAAAGTGGGGAGAGTGTGCATCCTTATCTTGTTCCTGATCTTAGAAGAAAAGCTTTCAGCTTTTCAGTGTTCAGTATGATATGAGCTAATTGTGGGTTTGTCATATATGGCCTTTATTATGTTGAGGTATGTTCCTTCCCTACCCACTTTGTTGAGAATTTTTATCATAAATCGGTGCTGAATATTGTCAAAAACTTTTACTGCATCTATTGAAATGATCATATGATTTTTATCTTTCATTTTTTTAATGTGGTATATCATTGTCGATTGATTTGTGGATGTTGAACCATTTTTGCATCCCTGGAATAAATCCCTCTTGTTCATGTTATATGGTCCTTTAACACATTATTGACTGGGGGGTTTTTGCAGAACCTAACGCCTGTGGCCATAATACCTCTATGGTCAAAAATGTGTTAATGTATTGTTGAATTTGGCTTGCTAAAATTTTGTTGAGAGTTTTTGCATCTATGTTCCCTAGGGATATTGGTCTGTAATAGTCTTTCTTTTTTTTGTGTGATGTTCTTGTCTGGTTTTGGTATGAGGGTAATGCTGGCCTCATAAAGTGAGTTTGGAAGCTCTCCTTCCACTGCACTTTTTTTTTTGAAAAGTTTGAGAAGGATAAATATTAAATCTTCTTTGAAAGTTTGGTAGAATTCACCAGTGAAGCCATCTGGTCTTAGATTTTTGTTTGTTGGGAGTTTTTTGATTACTGATTCCATCTCCTTACTGGTAATTTATCTATTCAGATTTTCTATTTCTTCATGATTCAGTCTTAGAAGGTTGTAAATTTCTAGGAATTTATCCATTTCTTCTAGGTTTTTCAATTTGTTGGCATATTGTTGTGTATATAATAATTTGTTTTTCTCTCTTGTTGCTTTTAAGATTCTCTCTTTATCTTTAACCTTTAACATTTTAATTATAATGTGTCTTGGTGTGGATCTCTTTGAGTTAATCTTAATTAGGACTCTGGGCTTCCAGGACCTAGATGTTTGTTTCTTTCCCTGGGTTAGGGAAATTTTATTTATTCAAATAAGATTCTGCCCTTTTCTTTCTCTCTTCCTCTTCTGGGAACCCTATAATGTGAATGTTAATCCAATTGATGTTGTCCCAGAGGTTCCTTAAATTATCTTCATTTTTTTTTTAATCTTTTTTTTTTTGGCTGGTTTGCTTCAGTGAGTTTCATTGCTTTATCTTCTAGCTTGCTGATCTGTCCTTCTGTTTGATCCAGTCTGCTGTTGAACCCCTTTAGTGTATTTTTCAGCTTTGTATTCTTCAGCTCATTGATTTTCTATCTCTTTGTTGAGATTCTGACTGTGTTCTTCTCCTGAGTTTGATAAGCATCTTTATTACCATTATTTGAATTCTTTACAGGGAGATTACTTATCTTCATATCACTGATGTCTTTTTTTTTTTTTTTTGAGGTTTTATCTTCTTCTTTTGTTTGGAATGTATTTCTCTGTTTCCTCATTTTGCTTGACTGTCTGTGTTTGTTTCTATGTATTAGGCAAAGCGGCCACCTCCCTCAGTCTTGAAGGAGTGGCCTTGTGTAGATCATGATCCTTTTTATTCAACCATGCCCTAACTCTTGGTTGTCTCTCAAACCGTTGTGATTGTCTAACTGCCTGATTTATTTTTGATATACCCCCACAGTTGAGGGTGTGCCAGACCTGTCAGTGTTCCAAGAGGAGGGTTCTTATTTAGTACCTAGTTTCAGGCTGATTGGGTGGCAAACCCTCAGGCAGCAGCTTTTAAAGTATGCAAATATATACAGTACTGTGGGCCCACAGTTGTAATCCCTGCTGGCCTCGAATCAGAGAGATCTGAAGGTATCCCCTGGGTGATATTTGTGAAAACCGGGGCTCCAGATGAATGTATAAGTTCCTTTCTTGAAGTCTCATTGAGCAGTAGTGAGGCCAGTGGGCTGCACAAGGATGGTGTCTCCCTGCTTACGTTCACTGGCAGTGCCTCCTTAGCCTCTAGATGTGTGGGAAACCTGAAGCCTGTCCTTCCGGTGGAAACTCCAGGCTAAGTACATAGGCCTTTTTCACAGAAGGAAAGCTGTGTGTGCAGTGGTGGTGCTCAGGCTGTGGCCTGGAAGGAGCTGTCTTTCCGATTGTTACAGTCCCATGGAAGTCAGGAATGCCAAGTGTTGCTCCCTGTGTGGATTGTGCATGCCCACTGGCTTTATCAAGGTAGCTGGAGAGTGTAGGGAGCGGTCACGCTCTGGCTTCAGCGTTGCAGTAGGAGAGTGCCTTGTCTATGCCTGTGCTCCAGCTTTAGGCTGGGAGCAGGAGAATGCCTCCACTGCTTGTGCTCTCCAGGCCCAGCCAGGAGGTGGCAGAGTGCTGCAACCACCCATGCTCTCCAGCTTCAGCAGGACAGCAGGATAGTGCTGCAACAACTTGCCCATAGCTGTCTTAGCTAGGTGGCAGGAGGGTGCAGCCTCAGAATTTGTCCCCTTGCAGTAGCAGGCTAGGTGGAGAGTACAAAAATATTGCCACCACCAGGCCGTTGTCTCCAAGGAGGATTTCAGCTGTCCCCTGCCTCTCCAGCTGAAGCCTTTAGATTAGCAAATGAATCACATTCACACACAGTCTAGGCACTTTTCAAACTAGTGTCCTCCCCACATTCCTCTCCCCCGCCCCCCCTCAGTCTCAGGGTGAGTGAGACCACATGTGAGCCCTTAAAAGAGGAATCTCAGTTTCCTATAGCCCTTTGGGACCCTGGGATGTCAGCCCTGCTGGTTTTCTAAACCAGATGTTTTGTGGGCTCTTCTCTTTGGTGCAGATCCCAGGGTTTGGGGTGCCTGATGTGGGGCACCAACCCCTCACTCCTCAGGGAGAAGCACCTGTCTCATGCGCTCCCTCGCCATTGTGTGTTGCTGCACCGGGGGTGGGTTTTTTTTGCCAGACCTTGTCTTTGCCTCTCCTACCCATCTTGATGTGGTCCTTTTATTCTTCGTTGTGGAGAGCAGTTCATCTAGTTTTCAGATCTTTGTCAGAGGGAAATGATCCATATGTAGCTGTGTATTTGGTGTGTCCATGGGAAGAGGAGGGTTCAGATTCTTCCTAAGCCACCACCTTGGATTTTATACCACCCTAGAAGTGATATTCTGGGAACAGAAGTTATACTGTAGATGGAAGGTCCAGGATAGCATTTGTTAAGAAGATGCTGTTCCTCTTTAGGTAAATATTTAAAAGCTTCTTTTTGTTCTATCATTTTTATTATGCATCCTTTTTATGCTTCTTTAAATATCCCAATCATACAAACACTTAGACACAACCTACAGTTGTACCCTTTCAGGATAAAAAGTTAATTTTGCTGTTAACTCAGAGATGTACTCTAACCCAAAGCAAAAAAAGAAAAAAAGGAGGGGATGAGGTTGAGGTCAATGAATCATGAACGCGAACAAACAAATGGACAAACAAATCTGTACAGCAAGATAAGTCAGAAGCAGTATGGGGTAAACAGAGGAGTCTAATGATCAGGACAGGAGATGGACAGTGGGTGAAAGAGAGGACCCAGCATGGTCTCAGTATACCATGATCTTCATACAATTTTCTGGGTGCAGTAAAAGAGATTATCCACATATAGTTTAGATTAGTTGAGTTCTAATTATAGGCACTGTGTAAATTTTATTCAACTTTAATTATACCATAAGAGAAAATTTTGTTTTACTCAAAGTTTTTTCTCTTGCAGAAGGATAAAATGCATCCAGATTTGGTTAAAGAAATAGTCATGTGTTTATGTGATACATTAAAGTAATATTAAATTTTATTAACTTTATATTTAATATGAATTTTATTTATAAATACCATTAAAATGATATTAGAGATCTATATTTATTTCCTTATGGAATACCCATATTATGACCATCTCTTGATTTATGATTACCCATGAATACAAAATATATATGCCTATTAAACATAGCACAGTATAATTCATAGTAAACATGTACATTCAGTGCATGGTCACACATACTATAAATCAACACCTTTTTCTTCACTGTCTTGATTTTTCTGAACTATAATAAAGCTATAAAAAATATATAAAAAATCATATATAAAAAATTATATATGACTTTAAGAAAGGATAAATCAACTTTATTTGCATGTAAGAATATATTTTAACCTGACAAGAAAACCATCCCTAAATGATCTGAATTAGTAAATTATTCTATAAACTGAATTTAAAAAATAAAAATGAACATATCATTAGTCTTTCTACATATTCCCTTCATTAAATGTGTAAGGAGAATTTTTTGAGGGGGGATGGGAGGCATTCTGTTAGCCAAGTTGAGCTAAGCTTTAAATGTATCTCTCTCTCTCTCTCTCTCTCTCTCTCTATATATATATATATATATATACACATACATTCAAAATTTAGTCATAGTCCTCATAAATAAAATGAAAAATAAAATGAAAATTGAAAAAATTAGCAATAGCTTAATAAAGGAAATCATGAAAACAGATTGAAAGAAAACACATATCAGTTACTGGATGGAAAATGAAAGATTTCAAAACTTCTCCCAAATTATTTTATAACTTTCATGCACTTTATTAATTTGAGAATTTTTTGGTTTACAAAATAATTCCACAGATAATCACACAAATAATGGAACAAAGTCAGTCAAGAACATACTGAAAATAAAATGAGGAAGAAGCTTCATTGCAGATATCTTAATATAATATTTTCCAAAAGCAGTTTAACACATTAAAGAATTACAAATCAGTGGGGTTAATGACTGTTTTTAAAATATGGTATGGGACAATTCAGAAAAAGTTTGGGAAAATAAGAATAACATAAAATATATTTATATGAAAAAGTTCTACATCCAACATCTTTAAAAAATAGCAGATGGACTGAAGAGATAAATGAGAAAGCAAAATGAAAACATTTAAATATTGGAAAAAACACAGATGAATATGAGGTGAACGCTTATTACATCCTTGAGTTAAGTAGGCTCTCTTTGTTTAAAGACAAATGAATCATTAAAAAAATTGCAGACACACTGGATGCAAAATTCTCAGAAAAAATGTAACCTATTTGACTCTTACCTCTTGTACTATCAAGTCTGGATTATCTGTTTCTCCAGGGTAAATAGTTGCTGGACAACAAGGAGTGGAATGCAAGTGAAGTGTTGGGTGCTACTGAAGTTCTAGCAGGGAGCCGAATCTTCCTCTTGTGGGCTGGGCTAGCATCTGGAAATCGACATTGATATGTTCAGAATTAAGATCGACATATATACACTACCAAATGTAAAATAGATAGCTAGTGGGAAGCAGCCGCATAGCACAGGGAGATCAGCTCGGTGGTTTGTGACCACCTAGAGGGGTGGGGTAGGGAGGGTGGGAGGGAGGGAGACACAAGAGGGAAGAGATATGGGAACATAACTGATTCACTTTGTTATAAAGCAGAAACTAACACGCGATTGTAAAGCAATTATACTCCAATAAAGATGTTAAAAAAAAAAAAAGATCGAATGTTGGTTTCAGGGAATGCTTGATCCAGATCTCTGTGACCTCTCTGAAGAATGGCTAACAGCAGTTCCTTCGAGTTGTCTCTGTTCTCCATAGCCATGAAATACCTGAATGATTGAGTTAGGAAATAAACACTTTTTACCCCTGAAGCCCCACACCATGGAATAGATTAAGGAGCTAGAGGCTAAGCCTGCTTGCTCAACAACAAATCAGAGTAAGAGGAAATGCTTTGACCTATACTCTAGATCTAAGTCCTAACCAGCAGACCAAGATAAATAAAAACATATTCAAAAGAGCCTAGAAATCTGAGGGGAAAAAACACCAAACAAACAGAACACACACACAACAATTGAACAACACATACTTTATGTCAAAATATGACAACCATTCAAAAGGTATGTGGAAAAAATAAACTGAGAAAACCTGCAGCATAATGGATTTTACTTTATTATATAAATGCATCTTGCAAATTAATACCAAAATGGCAATTCCAATTTTTAAAAACTGAACAAAGAAACTAACCCTAAAGCCAAAATTTGTATTACAAACATATCCCAACAACCAGTTGCCAATTAAAATGTAATACTTATTTGAGCTATCAAATACTGTGTTTCATCAAAACAAAGAGGCCATTATTTCTAGAGATGTACCATTATGTTATGTAAACACTAAAGGAAATAAATTGCCAGTCATACTCTGTTATGGCAAAATGCTATGAAACCATTGACTGTAAATTGCATCTCAAATTCAGAGATTGTAATACATGAAAAAAATGGATGGAATAGATGAATATGACAAACCATTACTAGCTAACATGTTTTTATGTTCCTTAGATTGTCTTCAAAGGATTATTAGGAAAAAAAGGTTATTTTAAAAATAAAAGGAAAGTGGGTAAAAAATGCAGAGGAAACAATTGCAGAATGTGCTTGTGTTACAGCTGATAAAGTATGTTCACTAATTCCTTAGAGAGAAGTATTAGAAGTTCATATCAGAGTACTATATCATTTTTAATTTATTGTGTATTATTTTGCCTAAGTTAAACCAATTACATAGAAATTCGCATTTAATTATAATGAGTTAATTCCTCTAACTGCGTTCAGAGTGTGTATGTGAGTGTGTGTGTGTGTGTCTGTGTGTGTGTGTGTGTGTCTAGGAAGCATGAAAGCTCATTCAAAGGAAAATATTTTGTAAAATATTAAATAAGATATAGAAAATGAGTTACTATTTATCAGGCTAGTTTTAGTACTAATAGAGGTTTCTTTTTTTTCCCTTTTCTTCTCCTCCTCCCACTCGCTCCCTCCCTCCTTCCCCTTTTCTTTACTTTTCTTTTCCTTTCTTATCTTTTCTTTCCTCCCCTCCCCCTCTTTTTTTTTGTGGTAAAGAGAAGGTGAGAGAGAGGAAAAATGTATCACTGTATATTTTAGAAGATTAGTTGACAAATAGAAAATTAGTAATTTATGTGAAATCATATAACTTTCAGTATAAGCTGTTTATTCCTCACTGACAGAAACAGCTCATGTTTGTGAAGGTATGAAAAATTTCCCAAAAACACGTTAAAAAATAAGATGAGAAAAGTGGAATATTTCAGACTAAGGTATATTTCAAAGATGCAGTAAAAAACTTTTTTTACATTATTTATATTAAGACATATTATACATAGACCTTCTATCAGAGTATACATTTTATTTGAAGAAGAATGATTCCATGATTCTGTAAATATTACTTACGTTCAATTTCAGGAATTCAAACAATACAGAATAAGTAAAGTAATAGTAAACTATTACTCATTACTCAATAGTAAACTAATTCCTCCACTGAGAAATAACCATCATTAACTCAGGTGAATATGCTTTCAGATACTTCTTTGCATCTACGCAGATGAAACACACTGAGAAAACTAGACCGATAGACATTCAAATGAAAATTTTATACTATAAAGACCATGTTTAATACAAAACCATCAAATTTAGTTTTGCTTAAATTTATAAGAAAAAAGCAACATAAGTGAAACCAAATTAATTGCTAAGTTTCAAATAAATATTTCTTCATCTTAATAGACGGTGTTTACTTGAATATTTCTCCAAGGCAAATTGAGGAGTTTATAGAACGTATTAATGTGTTGTAGTCATTTTTAAACATTATGTTTCAAATTTAGAAAGTACTATTTTATCCCCTGTTGTGAAAGATAAACAATTACTCCTCCCACATTGATTCACACCTACTTTTTCCTCATGTTTGAATGTTGATAACTTTTTTATTTCAA
This sequence comes from Eubalaena glacialis, assembly GCF_028564815.1. Lineage (NCBI taxonomy): Eukaryota > Metazoa > Chordata > Mammalia > Artiodactyla > Balaenidae > Eubalaena > Eubalaena glacialis. The sequence continues at coordinate 80,347,517 of NC_083724.1, read as the reverse complement.
TAATGTTTACGTATCTCCATGATTTAGGTTGTTAACACTTTTCCTCTGAGTTGTTAGTATTCATTCTAGATGTGGACTTGCCATGTCACGTAGTCATAACTTCTCCCTTCTTTATATAGATTTATCTGTTCTAATTGATCATTGAATTGTCTGGATTTTGATATAAAGTTTTTGTTTTGTTTTCTCTCTCTCTCTTTTGTTTGTTTTTGAAGAAGGACTCAGGGATGTTATTTCCTGTTTAGGAATGTCTATCTGTTACCTTTAAAAGTTTAACCAGTCCTTAATTGAGTATTTTCCTTTCAAGTCACATTTACTTTCCTCGAAGTAAATGACTGCACCATTGTTGTTTTTTTATTTTATTTTATTATTATTTTTAAAATTTATTTATTTTACTGTTTTATTTTTGGCTGCATTGGGTCTTCATTGCTGCGCGCAGGCTTTCTCTTGTTGCAGTGAGCAGGGGCTACTCTTCATTGTTGTGCACGGGCTTCTCATTGCGGTGGCTTCTCTTGTTCTGGAGCATGGGCTCTAGGCACGTGGGCTCAGTAGTTGTGGCTTGCGGGCTCTAGAGCACAGGCTCAGTAGTTGTGGTGCACAAGTTTAGTTGCTCCGCAGCATGTGGGATCTTCCCTGATCAGGGCTTGAACCTGTGTCTCCTGCATTGGCAGGTGGATTCTTAACCACTGTGCCACCAGGGAAGCCCTGTTGTTGTTTCTTTATATTAAATGTGGAAAAATCAAGGAAGGCATATTCAGGAAGTCAGGAAACAAGCGTAGTTGATTTCATGATTTGAGAATTTGTTATTTATTTCAGTGCTTTTTTAAAAATGAGAGGAATAATTCTTTAACCAGGCAGTTGTGACCTTTTTTCATTCTCATTTGGGAGTCTGGGATTGGCCACTATGTTTTTCACAGAATGTATGTAAAGGTCTTCCTTTAGCTTTTTAAATGAATCACCCTGGCTTCCTTATATCAGTGGGAGAAATGATTTGAACACCTTGAAGTTGATGAGTTACTGCTCCATTGTTAAAAAAAAAAAGAAATTATTTAGAAACTTAATGATTGAGGCCTTGATTTTTTAGTCTTTTAAGTACTTCTAGAGTATGTTTTGTTACACTTATCTCTCCCCATTGCCTTTCTTAGACTGACTAGCACTCTTGCACACTGCACCCTTCTGTTAAGTCAATAACCTCTTAAAACTGGGTAGATTTATAAGGCAACTTTTTATATTTATGGCAAGACAAGAATCCTTTTCTAAACTTTCCTACATCATGACTTGGAACATATGCTACTAAAACATTAGAGGCAAGGATATGACAAAGGAAAAAGAAAAGAGAGATTGATTGTTGGCAATCTTCAGCACACAAACCAGTACTTTGTAAGTAGTTTCTCAAGAAATAAATGCATTCTATATAGAATATTCACAAAACAGCAGTTGCCTGTTTCTTTTAACAGTGACAAGGCGCTGGGGTATTACAGGCTGTTACACAAGAAACCAAGCCATATTCCCTGTTCCCTAGTTTGACAAAAGGAAAATGGTGGAATACAGTAAAAGCTAATTAAACTTGCCTTAATTGGAATATGGGCAAACTGATGTTTACTTAGGTTTAGTTCTGGAGATTAATAATGCAAATAAGATTATAAGGAGATTATTTAAAACTTCTTCAGAGGATAAAGTGTTTTCAAACAATCAAATAAAATAAAACAATTTATTTGCAAATAACTGATGTGTTAAATTGAACTTTTTCTCATCTAGCAATTGTAGCATCACCCTATGGACAGCAACCGAGCACAAGTTTATTTATTTTGTGTTTGATAAACACTAAGTAAAACTGAAAAAATCCTGAATTTGTAAAAATTTCATGATTCTATATCTTGATTAGTTTAGAATGGCTTTCTACCCAAATAATGACTCATTTATTTCATTTAATAAATATTTATTTAACATCTGCTGTGCAGTAAGCCACTGTAAGAGATTATATAATTTTTTCATTAAAGCATGGTTTTATTATATGTACAAATTTTTTTGTAAAGTGAAAGAAAATGGAACACCTACTAACCACCTGTTATATACCTTAGTGTGTGTGCACATGTGTTAAATTTCCAGATAAACCCTAAGATTTATGGATTTACAGTATATTCTAGGACCTAAGAATGACAATGTGGTAGGTTATATGCTAAGAAAAGCCTTAGAAAGATACCTTTTTTTCCCCACAATGATGGCGGAACAGAAATGAGAAAGAGGTAGGGTAGGTAGAAGCAATGGCAGAGCACAAAGTTCAGCCAAGACAATGGATAGGACCCTAGTATTTAAAGATGATGATATATTTTTATATACTCAAGTGCATTATATATTGTTGATTGTATTATCCAAAGGAAGTAGTGACCAACTGGTGGTGGGTGGTGGGTGGTGTAGGAGGGATGTGAAGGAGTCTCTTTAAAGGTACAGTCCTCGGGGTATTACTCTCTTAGGATATTGGGCTGTTTCATGAGGATCAGCATAGATAGGTTAAGAATTATTTTTTCTCATCAACCATATGGTTAATGGAATAATAATGGAAATTATTTTAGTACACTGTCAGGATGTGCATAATTTTTAGTATACAAGACTGTTACAGGTTACTTCTTTTAGCTGTCTTTGTAGATTTCCGTGGTCGGACACTGACAAAATGTTTATAAGTGGTTGATATTCTGGCTCAATTTAAACTGAGAATAGACATTTCTTTTTAAAGTGGTAGTACTGGCTTTAATATGTGTCATTTAAAAATTTTCAAAAGAAAATACTGCATCAGTATATCACACAAAAAACTGTTGCTAGTAACATACAAACAGGGCTGTATTGCACATAAAGATAGTATAAAATGCATCATTTATATGAATAGTTTTACTAGTTCAGTACAAGAAGTAGTGATTATAAGTCCCTTACACATATCAGTAAACTTAAATACACTTTACATCTTTAAAAGAGAAGGAAGGAAGGAAAAGAAGGAAGATAGGAAGGAGAAAATACTTCAAATAATGCACTGGTATACTTAAGATTTGTGACAGTTGATTTATAGCAAACAAGCAGGCTTATTGTGGTAATTGAGAATGTGATAATCATTACTCATAAGAATATAACTGTTCATGGAAGTATGTAAAATATAGCAACAGTGAAAATGAAATAAAAGCATACTCAGAAAAAACACCGTATCAATGACCATGGATTTATGAAACATTATTACTATATGAAGATTTTATGTCAGAAATGGGCCCATGTATATACTGTTAAAAGTTCTCTGCACAAAAACCTTGGCCTATTTTTTTAATTAAATGTTCATATTTGGTTGACATATTAAAAGTTGATGTGAAAACATATTAGAATAATTACAGAACCTACAGTTAAAATCCATCTGACACAAAGAATTGTGTAATTTAAAACAAAAACTTAAATATAAAAGTTTATAAGAACTTTAAAATTAAAAAACAGCTGGAATATATGTGTATCTGTTAAGACTCCATTTGACAATATTAATGGGGACACACAATGAGGGTGTCTTAAACAAGGTAGAGATTTGTTTTCCTTTCACAAAATATAAAGTCTGCAGGAGGCAAATCTAAGGCTGGTTGGCATGGGACTCCATGGAAACACCCTTGTGCCTGATTCCTTCTATCATTCAATTCTGTCATCCTAAGCATGAGGATTCCATTCATAAGATTGTTTAGCTGCCATAATGTCTATGCTCCAAAGAAGGAAAGCAAGTATTTCAAAAGGCTCAAATATATAGACTTATCAATTCCATAAGCATGCTTGATAAAGCTTTCCTGGAAGACCCACTGCTCAATGGCTTTTTTCTTGTGCCTTTTTTTTTCTTTATAAGAAAAATTGCTAGAAAAATACAGGCTTTTAGCTGGGCACAACGTGAATAAAGGAGGTGGGATATTAGGCAAACAAACTTCAACCTGTTTTACAATCTGTTATTAAGATCTAGCAACATTAAGAAAAGAACAATGCCATAAGGAGGGATGCTGCCCTTTGAATAACAGTCTTATGATAAATTTTTTTTATATTGGAGAGACAGTTTAAAACATTTTAAATAGTTAAATTCCACCAGGAAAGTTCTTTTTCTCCCTCTTCTAATTCTTTGGGATTAAAAAAAATGATACTGTTTTCTTCCTCTATGGCATTGACAGGTATTCAGTGTATTTGAACTTTTTTAATGGTTTCTTTTAATATTTTAACAAGCTTCAAAATTTTTAATTTATTCAAAAAATATTAGAACTTAGGATATTTGAATTTTAGTCTGCCTCTCTATTGTTTTATAATATTTTCTTAGTATTTCCATTCTGTATTTTTACTTACCACCCAAATTACCCATTATCATTGATGTTTTAGACTAAAATCAATATTAGTTTAGATTTTGGCTACTAGTTTTTTTTGGTTTTTTTTTAACAATTTTGCTGTGATATATCTCTATTGATATTTCTTCTTTTCTAATTTATTTTATTCGGGGATTGTTTCTTCTGAATTGGAGGTTTCATGTTTTCCGTCAATTTCATAATATGCTCAGGCATTTTCTCTTTAATATTTTCTCTCCCTTTTCTGTTCTCTCCATTTGCAAAGCTAAGCTAAACACAGCTATAATATAACTTCACAATTTATTCTCCATGCTTCTTATGCTCTCAATCATTTATATTTTTTCTCTTTGTATTTCAATGGCCAGGCCCTGGATTTAGGAGTACAGCATGGTAAATGCATGACCTTTTGGGCAGAATAGTATTTCTTCTGCAAGGTTGTGCAGTATTATATGACACTGGGACATGCTGATTTTAAGTGACTGTCATTTATGTGAACACAGGACTGAGAACCTTCACATGAACTGACTGGAAAATAAAACAAATGAATAATTATCCCTTTTCTACATACTATTCTAAGTCTTCGTTGATACCTCACTAGGCCTTGCATGAGCATATAAATTTTATAGTAATTTTTAATCAAATAATAATTCATTCACAGAAGGACACCACAGAAAATATTTCCCGAGGCAACGCACACCTTCCAAGCATTCCTGAGAAGGTTATTCATATTGAAGAAGTCTCCAGGGTAGACATAGCCCCGATTTTCTTACTTCAAATGCATCTCATTTTTCATTGTTGTTGTATGTGGATGTCCTGGACTTTTAAAGAATTTGTGTAATCTTTGAGGAGAATATTGTTATTTTTTTCCAGAATCGGAATGAAAGTAGCTGTATTTTCTTTTTCCTTAAAACATCTAATTCATATAGAAATTAGAATAATTCTATATAGCAGGCGCTCACAAAGTGGTATTGATATTTAATTCTATTGGAAGATAAGGCTTATTTTATAAATAAGGACAAATAATTTCCAAGTTCTATCATAGTCTAATTGAGAGTTTCTAAAGAAAAATAGTTTCCTCTAGTTCCTACAGTATTACCTCCTTGATATAAGTTCTATTAAAGATGTAATGTGCATCTTTTTCATGATATTTTAAACAAAAGTGTATATATATTTCATAGTTATACACCATACATATGTATGTATATACACATGTGTATATGTATATAATATATATATATACACACATATAGTATTTGCTTTTTCAGTACTTTAAAGATCTTTCACCATCTGAAGTGTTTTATTCTATTACATGGCTTACCAAATCATTTCTCTACAGTCAATATACACATTTTGTTTTGCTTTGTTTTATGTTTGCTGTTGTAAACCCAGCTTTATTAGACATTCTTAAACTTGTATCATTACATATTATAATCTGATTTCTTAAGAGTGGACATATATTACAGGACTGAAAGTTACAGACAATTCTTATTTTAACAATTTCTATCAGATGATTATTTTTAGCAAAGGTGTTTATTTATTGTCCAACCAACAGTGTAAGAAGTTTGTTTTGGCCCACTCCATCTGAATTCCATTTCTATCACTACTAGCTTTGTGACCTAAGGCAAATATCTTAAACTTTCTGTGCTTCAGTGTTCTCATTTCTAAATTTAGAACGATAATTTAACTTACCACATAAGATTCCTGTAATGATTAAATGAGATGATACAAGAAAATTATGTAGAAACTCCTTGGTGCATTAATAAATATTTGGTAATATTTTTACAGACCTAATGTAGATATATTAAATTTCTAGCTATGTCTCTGCTTACTCTGTTTATATACTCATTTATATAATATTTCTGAACACTTGAGTATTCACATGGGGATAACTACAACTACTATTTAAATCTATATTTATAGTTCATCCTTTGTATACAATTTAGAATAAAAACTTGAAACTTAATTGCCATAAATACTATGTTTTCATAGTTAAAGTATGCCTCTTCTGATTAGTCTGCAATTTTTTTATTTAGCAATGGGTGGACGATAGCATTTTTTTCTGGAGTTTTTTTTCTCTGGCAGTTATAAAAGACACGTTTGATTTATGGCAAATGTTAATTTTATTCATATGTCTTCCAGATTGTCCAACTATATATTCTGGGACAGAAAATGTCATGCTTACTCAAACACTTTTTTTTCTGAATACAATCTATTAAACTATTGTGGAGTAAATGAAGCAGCTAAGGTATAATGAAATGTTTATTCACGTGTTTGGCTCATAATAAAAATGTGCAATATTGCCTCTCTGGCATCTTTCCCTATAGGGTGCTCAATTCTCTGGAAACTGGCTTTTTAAAAAATGTTCTGTGGCTACATTAGATCCATGCCCCACTTCTCTGTGTCTGTTAAAATGAATATGGTTGTCTTTAATGTAAAATTGATACTCCCAGGTGATAACCAGAAAAGGCAAATCCTATAAAGCCAGAGAACAAAAGAATCAGTATAAAAATTTACCTTAGAGAATACTCCGCCAATAAAAACTTTTTTTTAGTATGAGAAAAAAGATATCTTAAGGCTAGTTAAGGTGTTTGCATAAACATGCACAACTAAAGACAGATTTGAAATGAGAATCCAGATTTCTCCAATTTAGTGCCCATTCTATAGGGCTGAGATTTTTCTACTTAAAACATTAATTCCAAATATCACTTGAAATATATGTGTGAAGACCACCTTAAGACTTTGAATATTTCCCTTGAGTAAGTAAAATAATACCACCTCGCTCTCTAAAAAACAACATGATCCAAAGAATATTTGGCTCTTTGATTATTCTTTACACCTTTGGCTGTGTGAATAGAAAGTCCTTTGTAAAAATGGGCAATCCTAATGTGCTCTCATATAATCATTTTATTTTCCTTCAGAGAAATGATTCCAAGTAAATAGTTATTTGAAATTTAAAATGCTGTAGTAGGTTATCTGATTGCTTTTCTCACTTTAATGTTAGGCGTAAATTTATTTAGAGCTAAGGTGATAACTCCTTTTTAAAGCTATAGGTGGCTTCTGACAGTACTTGGAAATGTTTTATTCAGAATTATTCATCTGCCCGCAAAAATTGTCCCGGAGGACTCTGTCTTTATTCATAAGAACAAATTCTTGAAACAGTTACAGTGCAATATCTCTCTTAGTTCACCTGAAACATTTGATTGTTGATATCATTTCTTTTTTTTTTTTCTATCTTTTTTTTAAAAAAATTTTTATTGAAGTATAATTGCTTTACAATGGTGCGTTAGTTTCTGCTTTACAACAAAGTGAATCAGTTATACATATACATATGTTCCCATATCTCTTCCCTCTTGCATCTCCCTCCCTCCCACCCTCCCTATCCCACCCCTCTAGGTGGTCACAAAGCACCAAGCTGATCTCCCTGTGCTATGTGGCTGCTTCCCACTAGCTATCTATTTTACATTTGGTAGTGTATATATGTCCATGCCACTCTCTCACCCTGTCACATCTCACCCCTCCCCCTCCCCATATCCTCAAGTCCATTCTCTAGTAGGTCTGTGTCTTTATTCCCGTCTTGCCACTAGGTTCTTCATGACCTTTTTTTTTTTTTTCCCTTAGATTCCATATATATGTGTTAGCATACTGTATTTGTTTTTCTCTTTCTGACTTACTTCACTCTGTATGACAGATTCTAACTCCATCCACCTCATTACAAATACCTCCATTTCATTTCTTTTTATGGCTGAGTAATATTCCATCGTATATATGTGCCACATCTTCTTTATCCATTCGTCCGATGATGGACACTTAGGTTGCTTCCATGTCCTGGCTATTGTAAATGGAGCTGCAATGAACATTGTGGTACATGATTCTTTTTGAATTATGGTTTTCTCAGGGTATATGCCCAGTAGTGGGATTGCTGGGTCGTATGGTAGTTCTATTTTTAGTTTTTTAAGGAACCTCCATACTGTTCTCCATAGTGGCTGTATCAATTTACATTCCCAACAACAGTGCAAGAGGGTTCCCTTCTCTCCACACCCTCTCCAGCATTTATTGTTTCTAGATTTTTTGATGATGGCCATTCTGACCGGTGTGAGATGATACCTCATTGTAGTTTTGATTTGCATTTCTCTAATGATTAATGATGTTGAGCATTCTTTCATGTATCTGTTGGCAATCTGTATATCTTCTTTGGAGAAATGTCTATTTAGGTCTTCTGACCATTTTTGGATTGGGTTGTTTGTTTTTTTGTTATTGAGCTGCATGAGCTGCTTGTAAATCTTGGAGATTAATCCTTTGTCAGTTACTTCATTTGCAAATCTTTTCTCCCATTCTGAGGGTTGTCTTTTGGTCTTGTTTATGGTTTCCTTTGCTGTGCAAAAGCTTTTAAGTTTCATTAGGTCCCATTTGTTTATTTGTGTTTTTATTTCCATTTCTCTAGGACCTGGGTCAAAAAGGATCTTGCTGTGATTTATGTCATAGAGTGTTCTGCCTATGTTTTCCTCTAAGAGTTTGATAGTGTCTGGCCTTACACTTAGGTCTTTAATCCATTTTGAGTTTATTTTTGTGTATGGTGTCAGGGAGTGTTCTAATTTCATACTTTTACATGTACCTGTCCAATTTTCCCAGCACCACTTATTGAAGAGGCTGTCTTTTCTCCACTGTATATGCTTGCCTCCTTTATCAAAGATAAGGTGACCATATGTGCGTGGGTTTATCTCTGGGCTTTCTATCCTGTTCCATTGATCTATATTTCTATTTTTGTGCCAGTACCAAACTGTCTTGATTACTGTAGCTTTGTAATATAGTCTGAAGTCAGGGAGCCTGATTCCTCCAGCTCCATTTTTCATTCTCAAGATTGCTTTGGCTATTCGGGGTCTTTTGTGTTTCCATACATTGTGCAATTTTTTGTTCTAGTTCTGTGAAAAATGCCAGTGGTAGTTTGATAGGGATTGCATTGAATCTGTAGATTGCTTTGGGTAGTAGAGTCATTTTCACAATGTTGATTCTTCCAATCCACGAACATGGTATATCTCTCCATCTATTTGTATCATCTTTAATTTCTTTCATCAGTGTCCTATAATTTTCTGCATACAGGTCTTTTGTCTCCTTAGGTAGGTTTATTCCTAGATATTTTATTCTTTTTGTTGCAATGGTAAACGGGAGTGTTTTCTTAATTTCACTTTCAGATTTTTCATCATTAGTGTATAGAAATGCAAGAGATTTCTGTGCATTAATTTTGTATCCTGCTACTTTACCAAATTCATTGATTTGCTCTAGTAGTTTTCTGGTAGCATCTTTAGGATTCTCTATGTATAGTATCATGTCATCTGCAGACAGTGACAGCTTTACTTCTTCTTTTCCGATTTGGATTCCTTTTATTTCTTTTTCTTCTCTGATTGCTGTGGCTAAAACTTCCAAAACTATGTTGAATAATAGTGGTGAGAGTGGGCAACCTTGTCTTGTTTCTGATCTTAGTGGAAATGGTTTCCATTTTTCACCATTGAGGACAATGTTGGCTGTGGGTTTGTCATATATGGCCTTTATTATGTTGAGGAAAGTTCCCTCTATGCCTACTTTCTGCAGGGCTTTTATCATAAATGGGTGTTGAATTTTGTCCAAAGCTTTCTCTGCCTCTATTGAGATGATCATATGGTTTTTCTCCTTCAATTTGTTAATATGATGTATCACGTTGATTGATTTGCGTATATTGAAGAATCCTTGCATTCCTGGAATAAACCCCACTTGATCATGGTGTATAATCCTTTTTATGTGCTGTTGGATTCTGTTTGCTAGTGTTTTGTTGAGGATTTTTGCATCTATGTTCATCAGTGATATTGGCCTGTAGTTTTCTTTCTTTGTGACATCTTTGTCTGGTTTTGGTATCAGGGTGATGGTGGCCTCGTAGAATGAGTTGGGGAGTGTTCCTCCCTCTGCAATATTTTGGAAGAGTTTGAGAAGGATAGGTGTTAGCTCTTCTCTAAATGTTTGATAGAATTCGCCTGTGAAGCCATCTGGTCCTGGGCTTTTGTTTGTTGGAAGATTTTTAATCACAGTTTCAATTTCAGTGCTTGTGATTGGTCTGTTCATATTTTCTATTTCTTCCTGGTTCAGTCTCGGCAGGTTGTGCATTTCTAAGAATCTGTCCATTTCTTCCAGGTTGTCCATTTTATTGGCATAGAGTTGCTTGTAGTAATCTCTCATGATCGTTTGTATTTCTGCAGTGTCAGTGGTTACTTCTCCTTTTTCATTTCTAATTCTATTGATTTGAGTCTTCTCCCTTTTTCTCTTGATGAGTCTGGCTAATGGTTTATCAATTTTGTTTATCTTCTCGAAGAACCAGCTTTTAGTTTCATTGATTTTTGCTATTGTTTCCTTCATTTCTTTTTCATTTATTTCTGATCTGATCTTTATGATTTCTTTCCTTCTGCTAGCTTTGGGGTTTTTTTGCTCTTCTTTCTCTAATTGCTTTAAGTGCAAGGTTAGATTGTTTATTCGAGATGTTTCCTGTTTCTTGATGTAGGCTTGTATTGCTATAAACTTCCCTCTTAGAACTGCTTTTGCTGCATCCCATAGGTTTTGGGTCGTCGTGTCTCCATTGTCATTTGTTTCTAGGTATTTTTTGATTTCCCCTTTGATTTCTTCAGTGATCACTTCGTTATTAAGTGGTGTATTGTGTAGCCTCCATGTGTTTGTATTTTTTACAGATCTTTTCCTGTAATTGATATCTAGTCTCATAGCGTTGTGGTCGGAAAAGATACTTGAAACGATTTCAATTTTCTTAAATTTACCAAGGCTTGATTTGTGACCCAAGATATGATCTATCCTGGAGAATGTTCCATGAGCACTTGAGAAAAATGTGTATTCTGTTGTTTTTGGGTGGAATGTCCTATAAATATCAATTAAGTCCATCTTGTTTAATGTATCATTTAAAGCTTGTGTTTCCTTATTTATTTTCATTTTGGATGATCTGTCCATTGGTGAAAGTGGGGTGTTAAAGTCCCCTACTATGATTGTGTTACTGTCGATTTCCCCTTTTATGGCTGTTAGTATTTGCCTTATGTATTGAGGTTCTCCTATGTTGGGTGCATAAATATTTACAATTGTTATACCTTCCTCTTGGATCGATCCCTTGATCATTATATAGTGTCCTTCTTTGCCTCTTGTAATAGTCTTTATCTTAAAGTCTATTTTTTCTGATATGAGAATTGCTACTCCAGCTTTCTTTTGATTTCCATTTGCATGGAATATCTTTTTCCTTCCGCTCACTTTCAGTCTGTATGTGTCTCTAGATCTGAAGTGGGTCTCTTGTAGACAGCATATATATGGGTCTTGTTTTTGTATCCATTCAGCCAGTCTGTGTCTTTTGGTGGGAGCATTTAATCCATTTACATTTAAGGTAATTATCGATATGTATTTTCCTATTCCCATTTTCTTAAATGTTTTGGGTTTGTTATTGTAGGTGTTTTCCTTTTCTTGTGTTTCTTGTCTAGAGAAGTTCCTTTAGCATTTGTGTAAAGCTGGTTTGGTGGTGCTGAACTCTCTCAGCTTTTGCTTGTCTGTAAAGGTTTTAATTTCTCCATCAAATCTGAATGAGATCCTTGCTGGGTAGAGTAACCTTGGTTGTAGGTTTTTCTCCTTCATCGCTTTAAGTATATCCTGCCACTCCCTTCTGGCTTGCAGAGTTTCTGCTGAAAGATCAGCTGTTAACCTTATGGGGATTCCCTTGTGTGTTATTTGTTGTTTTTCCCTTGCTGCTTTTAATATGTTTTCTTTATATTTAATTTTGGATAGTTTGATTAATATGTGTCTTGGCGTGTTTCTCCTTGGATTTATCCTGTATGGGACTCTCTGTGCTTCCAGGACTTGATTAACTATTTCCTTTCCCATATTAGGGAAGTTTTCAACTATAATCTCTTCAAATATTTTCTCAGTCCCTTTCTTTCTCTCTTCTTCTTCTGGGACCCCTATGATTCAAATGTTGGTGCGTTTAATGTTGTCCCAGAGGTCTGTGAGACTGTCCTCAATTCTTTTCATTCTTTTTTTCTTTATTCTGCTCTGCAGTAGTTATTTCCACTATTTTATCTTCCAGGTCACTTATCCGTTCTCCTGCCTCAGTTATTCTGCTATTGATCCCGTCTAGAGTATTTTTAATTTCATTTATTGTGTTTTTCATCGTTGCTTGGTTCCTCTTTAGTTCTTCTATGTCCTTGTTAAATGTTTCTTGCATTTTGTCTCTTCTATTTCCAAGATTTTGGATCATCTTTACTATCATTATTCTGAAATCTTTTTCAGGTAGACTGCCTATTTCCTCTTCATTTGTTAGGTCTGGTGTGTTTTGACCCTGCTCCTTCACCTGCTGTGTGTTTTTTTGTCTTCTCATTTTGCTTATCTTACTGTGTTTGGGGTCTCCTTTTCACAGGCTGCAGGTTCGTAGTTCCCGTTGTTTTTGGTATCTGTCCCCAGTGGCTAAGGTTGGTTCAGTGGGTTGTGTAGGCTTCCTGGTGGAGGGGACTAGTGCCTATGTTCTGGTGGATGAGGTTGGATCTTGTCTTTCTGGTGGGCACGTCCACATCTGGTGGTGTGTTTTGGGGTGTCTGTGGCCTTATTATGATTTTAGGCAGCCTCTCTGCTAATGGATGGGGCTGTGTTCCTGTCTTGCTAGTTGTTTGGCATAGGGTGTCCAGCACTGTAGCTTGCTGGTCGTTGAGTGAAGCTGGGTCTTGATGTTGAGATGGAGATCTCTGAGAGATTTTCGCCGTTTGGTATTACATGCAGCTGGGAGGTCTCTTGTGGACCAGTGTCCTGAAGTTGGCTCTCCCACCTCAGAGGCACAGCCCTGATGCCTGGCTGGAGCACCAAGAGCCTTTCATCCACACGGCTGCAGTTTCACTTTCCCCAGTTTCAGCTACCAGTGGTCATCTGCTGCGATTTTTTGACTTCACGACGGTGTGATGGTGAGACAGGCTGGGACCTGGGCCCTGGGATCCTTGGCTGCAGTGCTTGCAGCACTGGACAAATGTCTCCTCCAGCAACAGAATATAAAGAAACTATAAAGGACTAAAAATAACTGCATGCATAGGCAGCTGGGGCAAATTATAAGTAACAAGATAGAAAAAGACCAAAAACCCAGCCGCCACTTCTGAGGTGCCGGGAGCAAAAGCAAAGTACATACTGCGCATGCTCCCTGCGCACGGCACCGATATCATTTCTTCTTTGAAATCTTCCAAATTATTTTGGATTTATCAACTCACTTAAAATATTAATAGTTTACATTGTTTCTTTGTGACCATTATGGAAGAGTTGTTTAACAAAGAAATATTTCAGAGGCCCTGGATAAAATTTTCTTCCATATGTTTGAATAATTTACAATGATATGGTTGGCTCTGAGTACAACTTCTAGCTAACTGTTTATTGCATGCATCTTGAAGACAAATATTTTAAGTTTTTTTTTTCTTTTTAAGTCTTTGGATTACTTTAAACAATTTACTGGCATTTGGTAGTGTCTTAGTAAATATAATATTGACAGCATGACAGAATTTATATTGATAGATGGTTAATGCTGTATTGATGGACAGAAGTGGGGGGGGAGGAAGGAGGAAGAGGAGTTTAGAGAAATCTTTTGTTAAAATCTAATATTTTGGTCATTTCCTTCATTTTTTATTGATTTTGAAGGTTTATTTCTATTATCAGTTAACATTTCTATTTTCAGAATATGAAATTCTAGATAAACATTTGTTAGTGTCACATATGTGTATCCTTTTAGCAGAAGAAAATTAAGAATTAAGCAGGGATATATAGTGTATATGTTATTGATTATTATTTCTCCAAAAATAAAGATCCTAACACTGACAAGGGATCTCTGTATTTTATAAGAATAAACTTAAACTCTGTAAACATAATTAGAATCACACTTGAATTTATATACAGGTGAAATGATGAGGTGAGCTCTAATAGTGATTTTGTTCAAGAAAGGTCCAAATTAATTCTAAGGACCTATTAACTTTTGCTAGACCATGAGTCCTGGAAAGAGCACATGTTCATTTTATTTTAACTTTATCAATTATAAGATTAAAGGGTATACATTGATTACAAAAACCCAACTTATTTTCTAGGCAGAGGAAACATTTTATCAAAATCGGTCTTACTCATGATGCCACCATATATTAAAAGACAATTGGAGAAGAGAGGATTAGAGGGCAAGGTAGTTCTAGAGACACATCAGTTGTTTCACTTTCTACCTCTTCCTTGTCAGGGAGGATTGGTATTTAATTCCGGGGTGGAGGTTTACCAGGTCTCATGCTCTAGTGGTTGGTTACTGTGCCTCAGGTGCATCTTATAGGTCTTTTCTCCGACTGTCTCTAGGTCCATCTCTACTTTAAATTACTAGGTTAGGTGAAATCTAACTGAATTCCAATACTGAAATGTATATGACTATTTTTGAAAAATATGCTATTTCAAAGATGTGTAGTTCTACTCAAGCTTCCTAACTTTTTCTATTTTAGTTACTGCATTTACAAAAGGAGGATAATACAATTTTCCTCATTAATCCTATGAGGTATCCTTGAGACTGAATCAGAGTACATAGTTGGTCATCTGTTGTGTATTTTGTTTTTGTTTCTTTGTTTCCTATCCAATAATATCATATTGGAGGAAAAAACAGAAACTATTCAGTGGTATGATGTTTTGGTTAAGAGATTAGGCATTGGAATCAGATGGTCTGAGCTGGAATTCTGGGCTCATTACCAGGTCTAAGTTTTTAACTTCTCTAAGCTTCTATTTCCTCATCTGTAAAATTATTATATGTGTACTGTTCTTCTCAGCATTTGTATCACTCTTAATCTATTAGGAATTTAAGGATATTGACAATTTTCATGTCACTTCATAGGCTTAAAATTCAAAGACCAAATTCTAGTTACTAATATGACTGAAAATACATCTCAACAACTTGCTAAAGCTATATGCTTTCTGAGACCTAAAACAAGTTACCTCATCATTCTTCTCTCTGACACTTCTTTCTATTAAGTCTGTTCCTATTCCACGCTGATCTATGAAGAAAAGTTATTTAAAATTGCAAAGCAAAAAGCTCTGAATTCTAGTGAGCTCCTACTACTATAAGTACTTCCTTGTCTTACTTTCATTTAAAAAATTAACTGGGTTAACTGGGTATCATCTCCAGCTACAGGTAGTCAAAAAGATTATATAAATGTGCCTTACTTGAAAAGAATGACCATTTTTCAGTAGTCTTCACTGAGGCCGTAAAAAAGAATTAATTCATTTGCAAGCGATTGTTGGAATCCTTGAAGATAAGCCAGTAGTCTTAATAGTTTCTGTTTGCTCCAGCCATAATGTCTTCCTCATTTTGTTGATGTTTAAAGAATCCATGATAGTCTCTAGAAAACAGAGAGACATGAACTACCACCTCCTTTCCCAATTCCTAAGAAGAAGAAAAACTCCCATGAGAAAGGGAAATGATTCATTTAAGGTGAATCATTGATTTTTTGCTATTCTTTTCTGTTATCTTTTGCATAACACTACCAAGGTAGTTTGTATCAAGCATTTATTCTTATGCTCATTGATCTGTAAGTCAGCTGAGAGGGCTTTGTTTAATGTTGCATGTCTGTGGGTCAACTGAAACAGCTCTACTTCAGGATCCAAAGTTGTGGGTTGGCAGCAACTTTACTACATGTTACAAATCTGAGATCCAGGCTGATGGAGCAGCTTTGTCACACAGCATGTTTTTATGCTGGTAGCAGAGCCAAAAGCTGGGAAGCCCAACTCCACAAGTATATTTCAGGTCTCTGTTTGCCTCATGTCTGCCAATATCCCATTGACCAAAGCAAGACACATGGGCAAGACTAAAGTCAAGTGGTGGGAAAGAACATTCTATCCCATGTAAGTCTATGGCACGGTTGTGGATATATTTTACAACTAAAGGGAAGCAAATATTGATATAAATAATTCTGTCTACCACACATATTTACCCTCTATTTCATCTTGTCTTTAGATTATTTATTATTATATGTATTACTTAAGTTTAAGTATTGCATTTGTTATTCAGATAGGGCTACATTTTACTTTTCCAAAATTCTTTGTTAACAAATCATTCTTGATAGTATTTCCAAATCATGGAGTGTGTGATATCTTTAAGTAAAAACCTTCTGGGTTTTGACTATTTTGGATGGAATTTCTTTGATAATGTACTGTACATTTCTTCTTATTTTTCAACCTAGCATACTAGATGTAACTTGACCTTTTGAATAAGGTAAGGTCATTATTATAAATATCAATTCCTGTTATGTGCTATAATACCTTTTTCCTAACTAAGCCTGTGCATTTTTAAGTTGAGTGGCTTATTTTTGCAGATATTTAGCCATTTGAAGTCATTTTGAATGCAGCATATAATATTGGAGTAAATTATGACAATTCATTCAGTAGTTATAATACCTTAACCAAATGTAATTTTATTTATGATAAGAATAAGTGTCTCTGAATGAAGGCCAGTGAATGTGCATATAATTAAATTACATACATTTTAGCGTATAGACTTAGTAATTTATAATTTCACTGTTAAAAGTCAATTTTAAATGCTTTCTGGATGCATTCCAAATAAGGAAGGTATTGCTCTATTATTCTTTTTTGCTTTGCGTAATATGCAGTAGTGTCCCTTGACATTAAATTGTATACTTGTATGATCATCTGGTTGCTATCAATGCATGGAAAGTAACTTAAAAGTGATGAATTATAAGGATATTCATAGTTCTCAACATTTTCTAGTTTGATAACCTCTTTGATGTGAGCTAGGGTACTTGATAATCCAAGTTATCTTTTTTTCTTTGTAACATAAAATCTATTTATTATCATTGAAAGAAACCATTTCTATTTAGGCTACAGAATATGTTTTAT
Organism: Eubalaena glacialis; assembly: GCF_028564815.1. Lineage (NCBI taxonomy): Eukaryota > Metazoa > Chordata > Mammalia > Artiodactyla > Balaenidae > Eubalaena > Eubalaena glacialis. The sequence goes on along the minus strand of NC_083724.1, from coordinate 80,330,274 downwards.
TTTTTAAAATTCACAACAGGCATCTCATGAAACATTGACCTCTACAGAAAAAATAAGCACCTTCATTTTAGTGCATCATTGGTCTAATCAGTAAGGATATTTTTAATATATTGATTTGTAGATGTTTCAGTATAAATTAATCTTCTCATGCATTTGTCATAACGATGAGACTAGCAGAGCATCTGATTCACTAACAGAGCATTTGATTTACTTTTCATAGTGCTTTGAAAGAAAAGCCTAAATACCGTCAAGCTATTAAACTTATAATGGTAATTATTTTCATAATGCTGCTGATAATAACAGCAATTGTTATTTACTGTATTACAGACAGTTTTCAAAGTTTTTTACATACATTATGGCATTTATGTCCTCATTTGTTAGATAAGAACCGAAGATCAAACTATATTGTTAATTTGCTCAAACTCATACAACAAATGGTTTAAACCAGGGTATATCTAATTTCATAGATAGGGTTCTTAATGGAGTGTAGGATACTGCCTTCTAAAGGCTTTTTTTTTTTCTGTGAGACAACAAAAGTAACTATGACTCAATTCCTTGTGATGATTTTATCATTATCAAGGATATTTTCTGAATCATTTTTATGAAACTTAGGTTAAAAGTAAGATTCTAGTAGTTTTCATTGTCACACAGTATTGTATTTACAGTGTATTTGGGTCAATTTTTTTGTCTACTTTTCATTTCAAAAAATAATAAAATGTGACCTTTATAAAAAGGAATACTGTGAAGACAAATGAAAGGCATATGCATATTCAGGTAATATTTATATGGGTGTATCAGTTCCCACACTTACATGTGAATGAGCTTCACTTAACATGGACCACTTTTATGGATCACATATCTTTGTGACAACTGTGGAATAGTAATGCTAACATTTAAGTTCAGGAACTAAATGAAATAGACATTTGGTTTCATATAATTCTCTATGTTCTAAGAATTCTGCACTTTGCATCAGATTTTAATACTCTATTTTTGATATTCTGTGCCAATAAAATGGACAACCTGAAAGAAATGGACAAATTCTTAGAAATGCACAACCTGCCGAGACTGAACCAGGAAGAAATAGAAAATATGAACAGACCAATCACAAGCACTGAAATTGAAACTGTGATTAAAAATCTTCCAACAAACAAAAGCCCAGGACCAGATGGCTTCACAGGAGAATTCTATCAAACATTTAGAGAAGAGATAACACCTGTCTTTCTCAAACTCTTCCAAAATATAGCAGAGGGAGGAACACTCCCACACTCATTCTATGAGGCCACCATCACCCTGATACCAAAACCAGACAAAGATGTCACAAAGAAAGAAAACTACAGGACAATATCACTGATGAACATAGATGCAAAAATCCTCAACAAAATATTAGCAAACAGAATCCAACAGCACGTTAAAAGGATCATGCACCATGATCAAGTGGGGTTTATCCCAGGAATGCAAGGATTCTTCAATATATGCAAATCATTCAATGTGATACATCATATTAACAAATTGAAGGAGAAAAACCATATGATCATCTCAATAGATGCAGAGAAAGCTTTTGACAAAATTCAACACCCATTTATGATAAAAACTCTCCAGAAAGTAGGCATAGAGGGAACTTTCCTCAACATAATAAAGGCCATATATGACAAACCCACAGCCAACATCGTCCTCAATGGTGAAAAACTGAAACCATTTCCACTAAGATCAGGAACAGGACAAGGTTGCCCACTCTCACCACTATTATTCAACATAGTTTTGGAAGTTTTAGCCACAGCAATCAGAGAAGAAAAAGAAATAAAAGGAATCCAAATCGGAAAAGAAGAAGTAAAGCTGTCACTGTCTGCAGATGACATGATACTATACATAGAGAATCCTAAAGATGCTACCAGAAAACTACTAGAGCAAATCAATGAATTTGGTAAAGTAGCAGGATACAAAATTAATGCACAGAAATCTCTTGCATTCCTATACACTAATGATGAAAAATCTGAAAGTGAAATTAAGAAAACATTCCCATTTACCATTGCAACAAAAAGAATAAAATACCTAGGAATAAAGCTACCTAGGGAGACAAAAGACCTGTATGCAGAAAACTATAAGGCACTGATGAAAGAAATAAAAGATGATACAAATTGATGGAGAGATATACCATGTTCTTTGATTGGAAGAGTCAACATTGTGAAAAGGAATATACTACCCAAAGCAATCTACAGATTCAATGCAATCCCTATCAAACTACCACTGGCATTTTTCACAGAACTAGAACAAAAAATTTCACAATTTGTATGGAAACACAAAAGACCCCGAATAGCCAAAGCAATCTTGAGAATGAAAAACGGAGCTGGAGGAATCAGGCTCCCTGACTTCAGACTATACTACAAAGCTACAGTAATCAAGACAGTATGGTACTGGCACAGAAACAGAAATATAGGTCAATGGAACCGGATGGAAAGCCCAGAGATAAACCCACGCACATATGGTCACCTTATCTTTGATAAAGGAGGCAAGAATATACAGTGTAGAAAAGACAGCCTCTTCAATAAGTGGTGATGGGAAGACTGGACAGCTACATTTAAAAGAATGAAATTAGAACACTCCCTAACACCATACACAAAAATAAACTCAAAATGGATTAAAGACCTAAATGTAAGGCCAGACACTATCAAACTCTTGGAGGAAAACATAGGCAGAACACTCTATGACATAAATCACAGCAAGATCCTTTTTGACCCACCTCCTAGAGAAATGGAAATAAAAACAAAAATAAACAAATGGGACCTACTGAAACTTAAAAGCGTTTGCACAGCAAAGGAAACCATAAACAAGACCAAAAGACAACCCTCAGAATGGGAGAAAACATTTGCAAACGAATCATTGGACAAAGGATTAATTTCCAAAATAGAAAAACAGCTCATGCAGCTCAATATCAAAAAAACAAACAACCCAATCCAAAAATGGGCAGAAGACCTAAATAGACATTTCTCCAAAGAAGATATACAGATTGCCCACAAACACATGAAAGAATGCTCAACATCATTAATCATTAGAGAAATGCAAATCAAAACTACAATGCGCTATCATCTCACACTGGTCAGAATGGCCATTGTCAAAAAATCTACAAACAATAAATACTGGAGAGGGTGTGGAGAAAAGGAAACCCTCTTGCACTGTTGTTGGGAATGTAAATTGATACAGCCACTATGGAGAACAGTATGGAGGTTCCTTAAAAAACTAAAAATAGAACTATCATATGACCCAGCAATCCCACTACTGGGCATATACCCTGAGAAAACCATAACTCAAAAAAAGTCATGTACCAAAATGTTCATTGCAGCTCTATTTACAATAGCCAGGACATGGAAGCAACCTAAGTGTCCATCAACAGATGAATGGATAAAGAAGATGTGGCACATATATACAATAGAATATTACTCAACCATAAAAAGAAACGAAATTGAGTTATTTGTTGTGAGGTGGATGGACCTAGAGTCTGTCATACTGAGTGAAGTAAGTCTGAAAGAGAAAAACAAATACCATATGCTGACACATATATATGGAATCTAAAAAAAAGAAAGAAAAAATGCTCATGAAGAACCTAGAGGCAAGACGGGAATAAAGACGCAGACCTACTAGAGAATGGACTTGAGGATACGGGGAGGGGGAAGGGTAAGCTGGGACAAAGTGAGAGAGTGGCATGGACATACATACTCTACCAAACGTAAAATAGATAGCTAGTGGGAAGCAGCCGAATAGCACAGGGAGATCAACTTGGTGCTTTTTGACCACCTAGAGAGGTGGGATAGGGAGGGTGGCAGGGAGGGAGACGCAAGAGGGAAGAGATATGGGGACATATGTATATGTATAACTGATTCACTTTGTTATAAAGCAGAAACTAACACACCATTGTAAAGCAATTATACTCCAATAAAGATGTTAAAAAAAATAAAGTAAATATTTTTGATATTCTGTATACTGATTTTAAATATTTTTGTTAGAAAACTTTTAGATTATCCTTAACTTCATAGAAGAGTTCAATCAATTTTATTGCATTTTATCTATGTGGAGAAAAGAAAAACAATGAGAATGCACAGTGTACCATAAAAGCTTAGGATCAGCTGTAAATAACTCCATCTGTTCTTCAGCATAATGACTGAAAATTTTAAACCAATTATAATAGTTTTTCTGGAAAAAGGTAACCTAGCTTTGTTGAAACAAATTGTGACTCTACATCCATATTAAAGTTAATTTCTTAAGACACTATTTTTACTTTGAAAACACATTCAGAAAAAGGAGAAGATGTTCATGCTTTTCTTGGTTTTCAGAGCATCTGCATAGTCATTTTGTAAAACTTCGTTACTTAGAGCCCAATCAATGATTATTTAATGAGTTGGTTATCACTAGGGTTAATGGATAAAATGATGCTCTGATGGATGTTGTAGTTTACAACCCAGCTATATATACTTTTTAAAAATTCTAAGCAATATATATTCCTCTAATAAATTCAGTGTATTCTCAAATTTTCACTCAATACAAAAAATTCAGTATCATGAGAAAACTCTTGGTTCTCCTCAGCAAAGCACTTTAAACAGAAATTGAACTTTTTGTTGTCAAGATACAGAATTAATTTATAAATCTTGGCTAACATTTTCTTTACTGCCTAACAGAATGTAAATTGTAGCTCAAGGCATGTCTTCCTAAAGAACCTGGGTCATCTGCTTTCCATTCTTTTCAAATATTATCACTGACAACTTCTAAAAGCAGCTTTAATTCTAATTTATAACAAACGTTCAGTTACGTAGTACAGGATTTATAATATTCTGATTCCACATATTTTAGGATTTTTTTTTGACAAACATCCAACTTGAGGCATGTGAAGGAACTATATGAATTATTTTATTCCGGGTCTATCACGTTGAACTAAGAGACATTTAACTATATGACATTATCCAGATTATTCTGAAAAATATGAGATTTTTCAAATGCCAACTACTTTGTGCTTAATCTTTATTAACAATTAATTTGATCATATCCTTTATACAGTTTCTTGATTATGTTATAATTTAATTTTAAAATTGCCAATTGTTTAAGGAGGTGTTTGCCTCAGAGTATTTTTCCCTTTATCTGATTAAATAAACACTTAGTTACAATTATTTTGGCCTTAATCAATAATATGAAAGTGCATAATAATTGCAGTAATTTACACTTGAACTCACCCTGCTAGTGGTAATTATAATATGGGAAATATGTCTGCAATAACATTTCTTTCAAATACAACAGAGAAGAAGCTATCAGCAATTTTCCTCGGGATATTGTTTCATTGTGATCATGATCATAATCATTATCATCTCATCATAACACATTATGTTGCTCATCAATTAATATGGTAGTTTTTCAATTTACAAACTGATCTCATGTATTTTTATATCATTTGACCTGGACATCAGTTGTGTGGGTATTGAATGGGCAAGGGTTACACCTATTCCACAGTTTAGAAACTGAGCCTCTGAGAGGTTGAGTGGCTTGGAGATGAGGATATAGAACTAAGAGGTTGAACCAGAAAGACACCCTTAGCCAATCTAATGACAGTTGCTACTGTTAAACATTTTACATATGCTGTTGAGACAGGCATATATACATGAGGAAATTAATTTGTTCAAGGCACATAGTTAACGTGTGGCAGTTCTGGGGTATAAGTTCAGGGATGTGTATTTTTGTGCAGATTCCCTTCCCATTAAGTCACACAGACTATAACTTCTGGGAAAATATATTCCCAAGTAAATATAATGTGCACTTTCCTTCCAAAGCATGATGCTTTGGGATAATTGCAGTTACAGGGATAGAATCCTTGCAAATTAGCAGAGATCGTTTTAATCACAATTCTCTGCAAGTTTGAAAAAGTAAATAGTAAAAACAGGGAAAAGTAGCTGTAGGCAATGAAACAGAATTAGAATCCTTGGCCAGAAAGGAAATGCGTGTTATATTGTACTGTCCTCACAGGGCATTTAGACTTACTTACTATTGGATTATCACTGGAATAGACTGTTCTGGAGAAATTATCTTCAAAAGACAAACAATGATTTTTGAAAGAAACACAGACTTCTGCTGCCTTAGAATTTTATTTAATGAGGAGAGTAGGATTTACATGGAGCTAAAGAAAAATTATCACTCTGATAAATTTATCACAGGAATCCAGGGAAGCTGATAAACAAGGAATCATCATAATCTAATGGCTTTAGAGAAGTGGAAATAGATACAATTTTACATTTCATGGCAACCTGGGACTTGGGAGAGAAGTCATTTATAGGCATTGCTCAAAGTTTTTTTAGGTATCTGCTTATTCCTAAGAACATAAAAGCAATTAGTTCTTTGAATTTCTAACTTCATGTGAAGTGGTAGTGGCATCTATAGGTTGACCTTTTAAAAATGATTTTCACAAGAAGGCACCAAAGAGAAGGATTCAACTCCTAAAAAGGTCTATTCAAAATAGAATTCTTGATGAAACAGCTAATAATTTGGGCACCACCTCAGGTCATTTTCTGGACTTTTAAAGATATAAATGCCACTAGGAAGATGCTCAAGTCAGTAAAGCACAGGGTGTTCATGAGAATAATCAAGAAATCAGGAGAGTAACCAACACACAAAAATCAGTTGCCTTTCTATACACTAACAATGAACAATCTGCGAAGGAAATTAAGAAAAAAGTCCCATTTACAATAGCATTAAAATTAATACTTAGGAATAAACAAATCAAGAGACAAAAAAAACCCATCTACTCTGACAACAAAATATTATTGAAAGAAATTAAAGAAGACACAGAAAAATGGAAAGACACCTCATGTTCACAGATTGGAAGAATTAATATTGCTCTAATGTCCATGCTATCCAAAGTGTTCTACATATTCAGTGAATCACTATTGAATCCCAGTAGCATTTTTGTATAAATAGAAAAAAATCCAATAAATCATATGGAATCTCAAAAGACCCCCAAAAGCCAAAACAATCTTGAGAAAGAAAAATAAAGTTTGAGGCCTCACACTTCCTAACTTCAAAATACATTACAAAGCTACAGTAATCAAAACAGTATGCTTCTAGCATAAAGACAGACATATAAAGTGATGGAACAGAATAGAGATCCTAGAAATAAACCCTCACATATATGCTCAAGTTGTCTTTGACAAGGGATCCAAGACCATTGAATGGGGGAAAGGACAGTCTCTTCAACAAATACTGCTGAGAAAACTGAATATCCTCAAGGAAAAAAAAAAATTAGAACCTTACTCTATGTCATGTACAAAACTTAACTCAGAATGGATTAAAGACCTAAATGTAAGACCTGAAACTGTGAAACAGCTGAAAGAAAGCACAGGGGAAAAGCTTCATACTATTAGTGTTGGAAATGATTTCTTGGATGTGATATCAAAAGCACAGACACAAAAGCAAAAAATAGACAAATGGTACTACATCAAACTTTAAAACTTCTGCACAGCAAAGGAAATAACAAAGTGAAGGGGCAGCCTATGGAATGTGATTAAATATTTGCAGCCATATATCTGATAAGAGGTTAATATGCAGTATATGAAGAACTATAATTCAATGACAAAAAAACCAATCTAATTTTAAAATGTACAAAGGAATTGAATAGATGTTTCTCCAGTGAAGATATAAAAATGGGCAACAAGCTTATGAAAAGATTCATCAGCAATCATCAGGGAAATGGAAATCAAAACCATAATAAGATATCACCTCACACCTGTGAGGATGGCCCCCATCCATCCATCCATCCATCCATCAATAAATAAATAAAACCAAAACAAAAAAATGTGTTGGTAAAGATGTGAAGAAATGGGAACCCTTATACACTGTTTGTGAGAATAAAAAATGATTCAGTCATTATGGAAAGCAGTATGGAAGCTGCACAAAAAGTTAAAAAGAAAATTAACATGATCTAGCAATTCCTGTTTGGGTATATATTCAAGAGAATTGAAAAATAGGACTTCAACGAGATATTTGCACATTCATGCTCATTGCAGCATCATTCGCAGTAGCCAAGAGGTGGAAGCAACCTAAATATCCATCAACAGATGAATGAATAAAGAAAATGTGGTATATACATACAGTGAAATATTATTCAGCCTTAAAAAGTAATTAAATCTTATTATATGCTACAACATGGATGAGCTTGGAGGATACTATGCTAAGTGTAATAAATATTGTATAATTGCACTTATATGATGTATCTAAAGTAGTCAAACTTATAAACTGAAAGCAGATTGTTGGTTGCCAGGGTAAGGAGGGAGGAGGAAAAGGGGAGTTGCCATTCAATGGGTATGGAGTTTCAATTTAGCATGATTAAAAACTTCTAGAGATCTGTTGCACAACATTGTGCATATGGATAATAGAATTACATTTTACATTTAAAATTGTTAAGATGGTACATTTATGTGTTTTTGAGTACACACAAAAAATAAGTATTAAAAAGTATTTAATTAAGTATTAAAAAGGAAGTATTAAAAAGGAAGATAGTATTAAGTATTAAAAAGGAAGATAGAAGAGTAAAAATAAATAAATCAGAGAGTAAGGAAGTGATTTGGGAGAAACCCAAACTCCAAATATGCCAGTAAGCAAATTCAGGCAAAAATTCAGGTGCAGTAAATATTGTTAATAACAATAACAACATTTACCAGCTATTGGAACCTATTGTTTCTTCTTGGAATAATATCAAGGTGTCAACGTATAATTCTCTACCCAGCAATAATACCCTTCAAAAATAAAAATGAAATAAAGATATTAGCAGAAAGCAAACAAAGAAGCTACAAAAAATGCTGTGAGACTGTCAAAAACAGACCAGAACCAAAGGAAATACTAAAAGCTGTTTTTCAGGATGAAGAAATATTATTTCAAATGTTATCCAGAGTTTTAGGAAGAAATGTAAAACAAAGAAGGCAAACGTGGGTAAATCTAAATTTGTATTTAATTCATAATATAACAGTTATTATTATTGACTCTGTAAAACAATGCATTATGAATACTGAGTATAAAACTGATGTGGCTATATAAAAAGAGTACATTATTTAATATTTATTGTTTACCATAATTATGTTTTGAATATTAATTGTATGGAACAATAATAATACTTGTATTTTTAAAATGCTGCAGAGGTCAGGAAGTGAGTAATTGGATTTAAGTGTTCTTAGGTCCATGCATTATATGGGGAGTGCTAAAGGTTCTAATTAATATTATATAATAAAAAAGCATTCATGATAAAATTTAGAGACTAAGATTTAAAAGTTTTGCTAAGCTTTGTGGACCTGTAGGTCAGTGTTTTTCCTTGCTTTTGAAAAATCATTGATCATTATGTCTTCAACAATTTATTTTGCTCCATTCTCTCTTCTTGTAGAGCTCCAATTACTCATATTTAAAAATGTCTGGTAATGTTTCACAGATTTTGTATGCTCTTTTACCTTTTGTCATCCTTTTTCTAATTTGTATTTTAGTTTGGAAATTTTCTGTTGACTTGTCTGTAATACACTAATTCTTTTCTCTGGTGAGTACAGTCTACTGAGAAGTCAATTAAAATATTTCTTTATCTCTCATCTCATTTTTCACTTCTATTATTTTGAATTTTTTAATAATTTCTCTCAGCTGAAATTTTCCATCTGTTAAACCATGTTTTCCACCTATCCTACAAGGTGGAAACCTATTTATTAGACCTACTTTAAGTTCCATAATTGATCATTCAAACATCTGAGCCATTTGTAGGTTTTGTTTTGTTTTTTGGTCCCTCTCTTGTCAATGGGTAATATATTCTCATTTTTCCACATATCTTATATTTTGATTGGATGGTTGACATTGTGTGTTAAAACAAAACAAAACAAAAAACAAACAAAAAAACCCCAAAAACACTGAAGACTGAAGGAAACACAATTTATTCCCCACAAAGGACATTAGGGTCTGTGTCTTCTTTCAGGTCATTAGTAGACTGGGGTGGTGATTTGAGTCTATTGAATCTCTTGCCATTGGGCAAGACTTTCCTTTTGCTTTATTTAGATCAATTCACTATGGTCTTAAAATCGTTTGAGAACAGAATCACAAACTTCCCTTCAGTAGGTTTGGGATTTAAGAACATGCCACTGTTGTTACCGTTTTCTTGCCTTGCTCTAAACCTTCTGCAGGGCCAGTGGACCTTGGACATAATGGACCTTGTCCATTTGGACACAATATCTCTAAACTCTCTTGCCTTTCCCCAGCCTCAGGGAACAGCTACCAAAAGATCAGTTCAATAACTTGACTTCTGCTAGGGCTTCTCTTAGTTCTTCTCTCCCTTCAGACTTTACCAGGTGCTATATACGTGTATGGGACAGGGGCAGAAAAGGGAAAGGTCTCCTAGGATGTTATATTTATTTTTAACCTATGATGTTATCTTTTGCTTTCTATTTTTTCTTCCCGTTCTACATTACTGTTTTTTTCCTTCTTTTCTTTTGACTTGATTGGTGTTGTTTATTATTGAATTTATTACCATCTATTAACTTAATAGTTATACATTATTTAATAGAATTGTAGTGAATTTTCTAGAAATTTTGTTGTGGATGCTTTACTTCTTAGTATCTAATGTTAATTAGTACTTTCATCACTCCCCATACAATTCATTGTTCTTCGAAACCTTAAATCCACTTTCCCAGCTGCAACTTTTGTAGCATTTTACCAGCATAAGTATTAGTGTTTATATAGTCAATATTCATAAGTTTTTTAAAACAGTCATAGCAATTTGAAGTTATATATTCATAACATTATAATTTTATATGGTCAATTTTTATAACATAATTATTATTGTTTTTATAGTTATATTGTGTAGATTTAGATTTATCCACATATTTGTCCTCTCTTGTTGTTTATTTCTTCCTGAAGCTCCAGGTACTCTTTTCCTTTATCCTGAAAGACAGGTTTTGATATTTCTGTAGTGTTGATCTCACAGATTTTTGTTTTGTTTTGTTTCCTCTGATAGTGTCTTTACTTCACTTTTTATTTTGAGGAAGTATGTTTGCTGGGTATAGAATTCCAGTTTTCAACTTTGAAGATGTTATTTCATTCCCTAGAGGTTTGCATTGTTTATGGTATGTGGCAAGATTTATTTTTTATTGTCTTTAAAAATTTATTTCTTTACAAATTTTATACAGATTTGGTGTTTAGTTGCTTGGCAGTGGCGTGTGTCTGTGTGCAAGTGTTATTCTTTGCAGAAGAATATCATTTTAAATATTGTTTCTACCAATTTTCTTTTTTCTGTCTTTCTCAGACTCCAGTTATACACATGCTATGACTTCATACCATCGCCTATAGTTTCTTAGACATTTTAAATTATCCATCCTTTGGTTTTTTCATGTTTCTTTGTGTATATGTGTGTGTGTGTGTGTGTGTTTTGTAGTGTATACTCCAGTTCTTACTTCAGATGTGTAAAATCTACTGTTGAAACCATCAATAGAATTCTTAATTTCAGTTATTATATTTTTATTTATATAATTTCCAAACTGCTTATTAAAAATTCCAATTTGCTGAATTCTTTATCTTGTCTTTTAGTGCTTGAAAAATATTAACTATAAGAAGCTTTTTTTTGTCTGTGTTTTATAACTCCATTACCTGGATCTCTTGTGGGTCTGTTTCTACTGTCTTCAGTTTCTGTTGGATTTTGTTCACATTGTTGTCTTTTTTCCCCTTTATGACTAGTTATTTTTGTATGAGTGGCAGACATTGTATATTAAACAATTTAGAAACATTATAAAAATCTGAATGATTTGATCTCTGTTCAGGTTTTTTTTTTTTTTTTCCTATTGACTAGAAACTCTGCTAGGGACAATAATATTTCCTTATCACTTTAATGTTATTAAAGAGTTTCTTAGGGCCATTTGAGGGCCTGAAGTTTTCCAATTTATTCTTGTTCCTATGGTTTCTGCATCCGGTTTCCAACATAATACCTGGGAGTTTTACCTGGACTACTATTTCTTGGTGGGCTTTGAAATCTAATTTTATTCATGTGAGCCCATGAACCTGCCAAAAGCTTCCATCAGTTTTATAGTGTCATATCAGTCATTTTTGGAATCTACACATGACTTCATAGAGTGACTTCAAATGTTAATATGAAATGTTAGTATCACCCTTTTGAGTTTCTTTCTTCTCTCAGATCTTGTTCCTAGAACTCTTAATATCCTTAATATACTCTGATAGATTCAAAATTTTTTTTAGTAAAACTGTTTTGTATGGCTTTATTTCTAACTCTCAGCAAGTGAGGTAGCTAAAATTACCAAGACTAACATGAATGTAATAGTCTGTCCATTGGAATATTTTGAACGGTAGAGTTCCATGATTAGCTTTCTGTTTTAAAAGGACAAATATGGCTGCAGAATGGAATTTATTGAGGGAAAGAGCAGAAATGAGAAGTATAAGCAGGAAGCTATGCAATAATTCAAGCAACAAGTGATGGTGACATGGAATAGGATGGTTATAGTGAGATTTTGAAAAGTAGGAACAATCTGTATGTAATAGCTTAATTAGAGATTAACCTACCTTTACACTGAACATTACTCTTCCAGATTTGGTCTTGCTGTTTTATTCTACTAGAATTAGGAACTGATAAATTCTCTGAGGTCAGTTTTATTATCTACATATTGGGAAAGTAATAATATTGGATTAGTATTTTCAATGTCCTATTTCTTTATATATGTATATTCTTATCCCAGGAATAACATTTTAAAATATAAAATTAATCATTATTATGTTTAAAAATATTCAAATCAGTGACAAAATATTATAACATCCTAAATTAAACCTTTTATAATGTAATATCTCTAACTTTATTACTTTGGGAAGTGAAAAAAATTGATTAATATTACTCACTTCTGAGAGTTTGTGGTGCCTCTTATATTTCATCAACTACACAATGTGATAGAGGTTATAAATGTATTATCTTGCATTTTCACATATTAAAAAATTGTATTTATCTCAGTTCTTTCTATGTCCAATAAAATCAAATCCTTCCTGTCAATGGAGCCAATGGAGTATTTACCTTAGTTTTATCATAGTGTGTAATGGTAAGTTTGGGGGTAGCGTAGGTGGATGATTCAAGAGAGAGAGCCATTTGGGCTGATGGAGGAGGCAGTGGTGATTTAGAAATGTATTTAGACGTGAAACTAAACACTAAATTAAAGAAGGAGTAAAGCTATATATATTTCATTCACATCATTAGCTTGGGGCATCGTATACCATTGGCAATGATAGGTAATACCTCGGTACTCTAGACTGGTGGTAAGTTGTATAGTTACTGTTAGAAGAGTGTGACAAATTATGCAGTCAGTCTCATTGATCTGCAAGAATATCATAGCAATCAAATATATTAAAGGGTTTGTCATATATTTAAGATAATATGTTATTATAATTTTACCCAAACTTGAGGTGTCATATGATACACAGAATATGAATTGTAAATACACAGAGAAATATGTAGATGTTAAATTTGACACAGAAGGATTATGAATTTTTGGAATATTTCACATAGCCTCCATTCACACACACTTACCTACATCTAATAAAAGTTTAAATGATTTTTAGTTACTGGGAAATAATTATAAAATGTAATATATGTAAGTATAGTTTGACCAGGTGATTTCTATTACTGGTAAACAGTTGTGACATACATAATGTTGGAAATAATAAGTTAAAGTGTTGTTACTTACTAATTTTATTCATGACAGTTTACAATGGAATTTAAAGTTCTTTCTATAATTCTCCAGACATTCCAGACTACGTTATAGTACTCCTGGGAATTTCAGCTGCATGAACATCTGGCAGGTATCATATGCAGCCAGCTAGAGCATCAACAATTTTAACTGGTTTTTTCAGTGAACATCCTCTCATGTAAAATACTGAGATATGTTTTAAGCCATGTAGTTTAGGAACAGTCTTTAGAAAATTCAGACATTAAATCATTTGTAATTATGTAGAAGACAAAGAAACGGGACTTGACTTAATTGCCTAAATATACATCAATATATCAGATATAGCATATCATCAGTATTTTCATATTTAACATTCATATACAGTTCACAAATATCCGTGGAGCTACTCAACAACTTGACTTAGAGTACGCTTACTATCTCTCCCACCTCCTCCCTGCCCCTTCTCTCCCCTCTCGTCTCTCTCTCTCTCCCCCCATCTCTTATTTTCACCTGAAGTATTAAATTAAATCATTTGAATGACTAGACTTTTCTGTAGAAGTAGTTTACTTAGAGAGGAGACTTAGCTGACATATAGTATATGCTTAATCAAGTCAATATTGCACTTACAGTTATCCTTATAGTGTTAAAAAATAATTTTAATTCTTTATAGATTTTAACCCCTATCTGCCATAACAAAATACCACAGACTGGTGACTTAAACAACAGAAATTTACTTTCTCACAGTTCTAGAGGTTAGAAGTCCAAGATCAAGGTGCTTTTAAGTTAACGTTTCTCCCCTATCCTGGTTCAGCTTTATTTTAGGTTTAGAAGTCCACAGTCGGATGTTTGGCTTCCTTGCCTCTATCTTTCTCCATTTAGACTATTTCTTTCTTGCACAACTCCAGGAAACAGATATTTTCAATAAGATTCCTTGAAACTCCTCTCAGTTGGCTTAAGGTGAAGAAGACCCCCACACAACACCCCTCTACCCACCACTCATCATAATCACCTTTGTCAAGGATATATAAAAATATATTCAAATGTATACATAAAGATTTGTTCTGTTTAATTACCTTCCTATTGGATATTCCAACTGATAACTTGGCTCAAAGGTGGTGAACTAATGCTGGAGAAATTATTTTTTATCATATCCCAAGTGACCTTGAAACTTACTTCAAGACATGGGAGGTTCTGATGCCAATATAATGTTGCTAGCCCTTATAACTCATTTTATCTTAGTGTTACATGTACAGTTTTGATAAATGTAGGTGTGGAATAATAAAGAATAATTTTTTTCTATGAACTGTGTATATTAGAAATGACATGTTACAGTACAAAAATCACTTTAGGATTTTTTTTATGTGCTATTCTGATGCTTACTAATTTAGAGATTGGCAAAGTGTTCATATACCTACTAGAAAATGTCAAGTGTTTACTGTAATGAAAATTGCTTTTTCTGTATAGGAAAAGGCTAGAATACAAAGTGGAATTAAAGAACTTTAATGTCATCACCCTTATAACAAAGGTCAATACACTTACCTTAGAAAAACACTAGATGGTGGAACCAAATTCATATCTTCCAAGCTACATATATATATATATTTTTAGATCTGCAAAGCTTTCCAAATACCAATAAGCACAAACTATATTGTGGTATATTGATTTTAAAAGGGTTGCATTTTTTTTTTTATCCAGCTCTGCATCCATTTATTATATTGCATTTTCTCCCATTAAGAGGTGGGCTCTATTTTTCCAACTCTTGAATATGGGCTGGCCTTATTACCCACTTTGGCCAATAGAATTGAGAACATGTTATGGTGTTCCAGTTCTAAACTTTTCAGAAACACTTGCTTGCTTTAACACATATTCTGGAGTCCAGCCACCCTGTAAAGTAGCCCATGCTAGCCTAATGAATGTTGTTAAGAAACTTGGCCCAGCCATTACAATTACCCAAGTGAACAGCCAGCCAACCACCAAACAGGTAGTCAGACCATCCTACACCAGCCACAGCTGACCAGCCAGCTGACTGCAGAATCATGATCAAGACTTGTTGAGATCAAACAGAGCACAGATAAGAACCACCCAACTGACCACTGAGATTTAAGGCGATGTGTTATGAAATAATAGCTAACTGATACAAATACATTAATATTGGTTAAAACACTGTTTTGCACACTCTAAGCAATTGTCAGTGTTTATATAGCCATTAATTTCCTTTTATGCATTTCTAAACAGAAGTCAATACAATTAATATCAACCAAGAATTTTGGCCACTTTTCCAAGAGGCAAAATTAATAGGCACAATTTAATATCTCATGTAGCATAATGATATAATCCAATTATTCGTTTATTCATTAGAAACTGTGAGTCTATGTGGAACAGGAATTTTGCAATTCAAGTGTCTAGCATCTGGTAAATTCTTACAGTCTCTGTCTTCTAAGATATATTTAATAATTGATGCCCAACTGTAAAGATTTAATGCCATGGTAGATGTGGGTAGAGTAGACAAATAAATTGTAATCCTAAGAAGAAACGTGGAGAGGGGGAAAGAGAGAGAAGGGGGGGGGGAGAAAGAGAGGGAGGGAGGGAGAGGAAGAGGGAGACAGGGAGGGAAGGAAAGAGAGAGAGGAAGAGGGAGAGAGAGAGGAGAACAAGAAGAATGAAGAGGAGGGGGGAAGGGGAGAGGAGGGGGGAGAGGGTGAAGAAAGAGATAAAACGGCAAATATTAAATATTTAATGTCAACTCATCAGTACTTTTTTTAAAAAATTTTATTTATTTATTTATTTTTGGCTGTGTTGGGTCTCGTTGCTGTGTGTGGGCTTTCTATAGTTGCAGCAAGCGGGGGCTACTCTTCATTGCGGTGTGTGGGCTTCTCATTGCGGTGGCTTCTCTTGTTGCAGAGCACAGACTCTAGGTGCGTGGGCTTCAGTAGTTCTGGCTTGTGGGCTCTAGAGTGTAGGCTCAGTAGTTGTGGTGCATGGGCTTAGTTGCTCCACAGCATGTGGGATCTTCCCAGACCAGGGCTTGAACCCGTGTCCCCTGCATTGGCAGGTGGATTCTTAACCACTGTGCCACCAGGGAAGTCCCCATGAGTACTTTTCATGTGGGAGCAGGACTGGAAATGTATTGGGGAAATCTTTGTTCTCCTAGTGAAAGAGCAGAACTGGGGAGTAACATGAGGTAGGTGTTTACTATTGACATTTAATAGGCAGGGTCCTGATATACCAAACTTCCTATATACCTAGAATAATTCTACACAATAAAGAATTGGGACACCTAAAATCTCAGTAATACCTACATTGAAAACTCCTGAATGGAAATTGGCTAAAAAGAAGGCATGTCGACAGAAATACATTGGAAGGATTTAATTAGACTTTTGGCCATTCATACAACACAGAGTCTATGTTATTCATATACTGACTTTCTTTGATATCTCTCAATAACTGGCTTAATAAAAGAATTTTGATTTGAAGAGACCCTCCAAAGTATATTATGCCATCATCTTTTCTACAAGACTAATTTGGAATTAATATTATCACTTTGCACAAGTGCTGACCTTGTCTTGAAAGGTTAAGAATGGTGAAAATAGGAGATTAACCAGATGGCGGAGTAGAAGGACGTGCTCTCACTCCCTCTTGCAAGAACACCAGACTCACAACTGGCTGCTGGACAATCATCGACAGGAAGACACTGGACTTCACCAAGGAGGATACCCCATGTCCAAGAACAGAGGAGAAGCCACAGTGAGATGGTAGGAGGGGCGCAATCAGAGTAAAATCAAATCCCATAACTGCTGGGTGGGTGACTAACAGACTGGCGAACACTTATACCACAGAAGTCCACCCAGTGGAGTGAAGGTTCTGAGCCCCACGTCAGGCTTCCCAACCTGGGGGTCCGGCAACGGGAGGAGGAATCCATAGAGAATCAGACTTTGAAGCCTAGTGGGAATTGATTGCAGGACTTCGACAGGACTGGGGGAACCAGAGACCCCACTCTTGGAGGGCGCACACGGAATAGTGTGTGCATCGGGACCTGGGGGAAGGAGCAGTGACCCTGGGAGAGACTGAACCAGACCTACCTGCTAGTGTTGGAGGGTCTCCTGCAGAAGCAGGGGCTGGCTCTGTTTCACCGTGGGGACAAGGACACTGGCAGCCAAGGTTCTGGGAAGTACTCCTTGGCGTGAGCCCTCCCAGAGTCTGCCATTAGCCCCACCAAAGAGCCCAGGTAGGCTCCAGTGTTGGCTTACCTCAGGAAAAACAACCAACAGGGAGGGAACCCAGCCCCACCCTTCAACAGTCAAGTGGATTAAAGTTTTACTGAGCTCTGACTGCCACAGCAACAGTCAGCTCTACCCACCACCAGAGCCTCCCATCAAGCCTCTTAGATAGCCTCAACCACCAGAGGGCAGACAGCAGAAGCAAGAAAAACTACAGTCCTGCAGCCTGTGGAACAAAAACCACATTTACAGAAAGACAGACAAAATGAAAAGGCAGAGGGCTATACACCAGATGAAGGAACAAAAAAAAAAAAACCCAGAAAAACAACTAAATGAAGTGGAGATAGGCAACCTTCCAGAAAAAGAATTCAGAATAATGATAGTGAAGATGATCCAGGACCTCGGAATAAGAATGGAGGCAAAGATTGAGAAGATGCAAGAAATGATTAACAAAGACCTAGAAGAATTAAAGAACAAACAAACAGAGATGACCAGTACAATAACTGAAATGAAAACTACACTAGAAGGAATCAATACCAGAATAACTGAGGCAGAAGAACGGATAAGTGACCTGGAAGACAGAATGGTGGAATTCACTGCTGCGGAACAGACTAAAGAAAAAAGAATGAAAAGAAATGAAGACAGCCTAAGAGACCTCTGGGACAACATTAAATGCAACAACATTCGCATTATAGGGGTCCCAGAAGGAGAAGAGAGAGAGAAAGGACCAGAGAAAATATTTGAAGAGGTTATAGTCGAAAACTTCCCTAACATGGGAAAGAAAATAGCCACCCAAGTCCAGGAAGTGCAGAGAGTCCCATACAGGATAAACCCAAGGAGAAACATGCCGAGACACATAGTAATCAAACTGGCACAAAGTAAAGACAAAGAAAAATTATTGAAAGCAGCAAGGGAAAAATGACAAATAACATACAAGGGAACTCCCATAAGGTTAACAGCTGATTTCTCAGCAGAAACTCTACAAGCCAGAAGGGAGTGGCATGATATACTTAAAGTGATGGAAGGGAAGGACCTACAACCAAGATTACTCTACCCAGCAAGGATCTCATCTAGATTTGATGGAGAAATCAAAAGCTTTACAGACAAGCAAAAGCTAAGAGAATTCAGCACCACCAAACCAGCTCTACAACAAATGCTAAAGGAACTTCTCTAAGTGGGAAACACAAGAGAAGAAAAGGACCTACAAAAGCAAACCCAAAACAATTAAGAAAATGGTCATAGGAACATACATATCAATAATTACCTTAAACGTGAATAGATTAAATGCTCCAACCAAAAGACACAGGCTTGCTGAATGGATACAAAAACAAGACCCATATATATGCTGTCTACAAGAGACCCACTTTAAACCTAGGGACACATACAGACTGAAAGTGAGGGGATGGAAAAAGATATTCCATGCAAATGGAAATCAAAAGAAAGCTGGAGTAGCTATACTCATATCAGATAAAATAGACTTTAAAATAAAGAATGTTACAAGAGACAAGGAAGGACACTACATAATGATCAAGGGATCAATCCAAGAAGAAGATATAACAATTATAAATATATATGCACCCAACATAGGAGCACCTCATTACATAAGGCAACTGCTAACAGCTATAAAAGAGGAAATTGACAGTAACACAGTAATAGTGGGGGACTTTAACACCTCACTTACACCAATGGACAGATCATCCAAAATGAAAATAAATAAGGAAACAGAAGCTTTAAATGACACAATAGACCAGATAGATTTAATTGGTATTTATAGCACATTCCATCCAAAAACAGCAGATTACACTTTCTTCTCAAGTGCGCACGGAACATTCTCCAGGATAGATCACATCTTGGGTCACAAATCAAGCCTCAGTAAATTTAAGAAAATCGAAATCATATCAAGCATCTTTTCTGACCACAACGCTATGAGATTAGAAATCAATTACAGGGAAAAAAACGTAAAAAACACAAACACATGGAGGCTAAACAATACGTTACTAAATAACCAAGAGATCACTGAAGAAATCAAAGAGGAAATCAAAAAATACCTAGAGACAAATACCAATGAAAACAGGATGACCCAAAACCTATGGGATGCAGCAAAAGCAGTTCTAAGAGGGAAGTTTATAGCTATACAAGCCTACCTAAAGAAACAAGAAAAATCTCAAGTAAACAATCTAACCTTACACCTAAAGAAACTAGAGAAAGAAGAACAAGCAAAACCCAAAGTTAGCAGAAGGAAAGAAATCATAAAGATCAGAGTGGAAATAAATGAAATAGAAACAAAGAAAACAATAGCAAAGATCAATAAAACTAAAAGCTGGTTCTTTGAGAAGATAAACAAAATTGATAAGCCATTAGCCATTCTCATCAAGAAAAAGACGGAGAGGACTCAAATCAATAAAACCAGAAATGAAAAAGGAGAAGTTACAACAGACACTGCAGAAATACAAAGCATCCTAAGAGACTACTACAAGCAACTCTATGCCAATAAAATGGACAACCTGGAGAAATGGAGAAATTATTAGAAAGGTATACCCTTCCAAGACTGAACCAGGAAGAAACAGAAAATATGAACAGACCAATCACAAGTAATGAAATAGAAACTGTGATTAAAAATCTTCCAACAAACAAAAATCCAGGACCAGATGGCTTCACAGGTGAATTCTATGAAACATTTAGAGAAGAGCTAACACCCATCCTTCTCAAACTCTTCCAAAAAATTGCAGAGGAAGGAACACTCCCAAACTCATTCTATGAGGCCACCATCACCCTGATACCAAAACCAGACAAAGACACTACAAAAAAGGAAAATTACAGACCAATATCACTGATGAATATAGATGCAAAAATCCTCAACAAAATACTAGCAAACAGAATCCAACAACACATTAAAAGGATCATACACCACGATCAAGTGGGATTTATCCCAGGGATGCAAGGATTCTTCAATATACGCAAATCAATCAGCGTGATACACCATATTAACAAATTGAAGAATAAAACCCATATGATCATCTCAATAGATGCAGAAAAAGCTTTTGACAAAATTCAACACCCATTTATGATAAAAACTCTCCAGAAAGTGGGCATAGAGGGAACCTACCTCAACATAATAAAGGCCATATATGATAAACCCACAGCAAACATCATTCTCAACGGTGAAAAACTGAAAGCATTTCCTGTAAGATCAGGAACGAGACAAGGATGTCCACTCTCACCACTATTATTTAACATAGTTCTGGAAGTCCTAGCCATGGCAATCAGAGAAGAAAAAGAAATAAAAGGAATACAAATTGGAAAAGAAGAAGTAAAACTGTCACTGTTTGCAGATGACATGATACTATACATAGAGAATCCTAAAACTGCGATCAGAAAACTGCTAGAGCTAATTAATGAATTTGGTAAAGTTGCAGGATACAAAATTAATGCACAGAAATCTCTTGCAGGAGGGAGGGGCAAGATGGCGGAAGAGTAAGACGCGGAGATCACCTTCCTCCCCACAGATACATGAGAAATACATCTACACGTGGAACTGCTCCTACAGAACACCCACTGAACGCTGGCAGAAGACGTCAGACCTCCCAAAAGGCAAGAAAATCCCCACGTACTTGGGTAGGGCAAAAGAAAAAAGAAATAACAGAGACAAAAGAATAGGGACGGGACCTGCACCAGTGGGAGGGAGCTGTGAAGGAGGAAAGGTTTCCACACACTAGGAAGCCCCTTCGTGGGCAGAGACTGCGGGTAGCAGAGGGGGGAAGCTTCGGAGCCACGGAGGAGAGCGCAGCCACATTGGTGCGGAGGGCAAAGCGGAGATTCCCGCACAGAGGAGCGGTGCCGACCAGCACTCACCAGCCCGAGAGGCTTGTCTGCTCAGCCGCCGGGGCGGGCGGGGCCTGGGAGCTGGGGCTCGGGCTTCGGTGCTAGCCGGGAGGGAGTCCGGGAAAAAGACTGCAGCTGCCAAAGAGGCAAGAGAATTTTTCTTGCCTCTTTGTTTCGCGGCGCGCAAGGAGAGGGGATTCAGAGCGCCGCCTAAACGAGCTCCAGAGACGGGCGCGAGCCGCGGCTATCAGCGCGGATCCCACAGCAACAGGGACGCAGAGGGAAAAACGGAGAGATTCCCGCACAGAGGCTCGGCGCCGAGCAGCACTCACCAGGCCAAGAGGCTTGTCTGCTCACCCGCCGGGGCGGGCGGGGGCTGGGAGCTGAGGCGCGGGCTTCGGTCAGATCCCAGGGAGAGGACTGGGGTTGGCGGCGTGAACACAGCCTGAAGGGTCTAGCGCACCACAACTAGCCGGGAGGGTGCACGAGAAAAAGTCTGCAGCTGCCGAAGAGGCAGGGGACTTTTTCTTGCCTCTTTGTTTCGCGGCGTGCAAGGAGAGGGGATTCAGAGCGCCACTTAAACGAACTCCAGAGACGGGCGCGAGCCGCGGCTATCGGCGCGGACCCCAGAGACGGGCATGAGACGCTAAGGCTGCTGCTGCCGCCACCGAACAGCCTGTGGGCGAGCACAGGTCATTCTCCACACCGCCCCTCCCGGGAGCCTGTGCAGCCCGCCACGGCCAGGCTCCCGTAATCCGGGGACAACTTCCCCGGGAGAGCGCACGGCGCGCCTCAGGCTGCTGCAACGTCACGCCGGCTTCTGCCGCCGCAGGCTCGCCTCGCCTCCTCCTTACCGCTCCCTCCCCCCGGCCTGACTGAGCCAGAGCCCCCGAATCATCTGCTCCTTTAACCCCGTTCTGTCTGGGCGGGGAGCAGACGCCCTCAGGGGACCTACATGCAGAGGCGGGTCCAAATCCAAAGCTGAACCCCGGGAGCTGTACGAACAAAGAAGAGAAAGGGAAATCTCTCCCAGCAGCCTCAGAAGCAGCGGATTAAAGCTCCACAAACAACTTGATGTGCCTGCATCTGTTGAATACCTGAATAGACAACGAATCATCCCAAATTTAGGAGATGGACTTTGGGAGCAGGATATATTAACTTTTCCCCATTTCCTTTTTTTGTGAGTGTAGATGTGTATGCTTCTGGGTGAGATTTTGTCTGTATAGCTTTGCTCTCACCGTTAGTCCTAGGGTTAGGTCCGTCCGTTTTTTTTTTTGTTTTTTTTGTTTTTTGGTTTTTTTTTTGGCTTAAAAATTTTTTTTCCCTAATAAATGTTTTCTTAATAATTTTTTCCTTATTTTCTATTTTTAAAAAAATTTTTAATAAGTTTTTTCATATTTTTTATTTTAAAAAATTAAAAAAATTTTTTTCTTAATAAATTTTTTCTAAATAATTTTTTTCTTATTTTTAGTATAAAAAATTAATAAATCTATTTTTAAAAATTAAAAAAAATTTTTTCTTAATAAATTTACTCTTAATATTTTTTTCTTATTTTTTATTATAATTGCTTTATTTTATTTTATTTTATCCTCTTTTTTTCTTTCTTTCCATTTTTTCTCCCTTTTATTCTGAGCCGTGTGGATGAAAAGCTCTTGGTGCTCCAGCCAGGCATCAGGGCTGTGCCTCTGAGGTGGGAGAGCCAACTTCAAGACACTGGTCCACAAGAGACCTCCCAGCTCCACGTAATACCAAACGGCGAAAATCTCTCACAGATCTCCATCTCAACATCAAGACCCAGCTTCACTCAACGACCAGCAAGCTACAGTGCTGGACACCCTATGCCAAACAACTAGCAAGACAGGAACACAGCCCCATCCATTAACAGAGAGGCTGCCTAAAATCATAATAAGGCCACAGACACCCCAAAACACACCACCAGACGTGGACGAACCCACCAGAAAGACAACATCCAGCCTCATCCACCAGAACACAGGCACTAGTTCCCTCCACCAGGAAACCTACACAACCCACTGAACCAACCTTAGCCACTGGGGACAGATACCAAAAACAACGGGAACTACGAACCTGCAGCCTGTGAAAAGGAGACCCCAAACACAGTAAGATAAGCAAAATGAGAAGACAGAAAAACACACAGCAGATGAAGGAGCAGGGTCAAAACACACCAGACCTAACAAATGAAGAGGAAATAGGCAGTCTACCTGAAAAAGAATTCAGAATAATGATAGTAAGGATGATCCAAAGTCTTGGAAATAGAATAGACAAAATGCAAGAAACATTTAACAAGGACGTAGAAGAACTAAAGAGGAACCAAGAAACGATGACAAGCACAATAAATGAAATTAAAAATAGTCTAGATGGGATCAATAGCAGAATAACTGAGGCAGAAGAACGGATAAGTGACCTGGAAGATAAAATGGTGGAAATAACTACTGCAGACCAGAATAAAGAAAAAAGAATGAAAAGAACTGAGGACAGTCTCAGAGACCTCTGGGACAACATTAAACGCACCAGCATTCGAATTATAGGGGTCCCAGAAGAAGAAGAGAAAAAGAAAGGGACTGAGAAAATATTTGAAGAGATTATAGTTGAAAACTTCCCTAATATGGGAAAGGAAATAGTTAATCAAGTCCTGGAAGCACAGAGAGTCCCATACAGGATAAATCCAAGGAGAAACACACCAAGACACATATTAATCAAACTATCAAAAATTAAATATAAAGAAAACATATTAAAAGCAGCAAGGGAAAAACAACAGATAACACACAAGGGAATCCCCATAAGGTTAACAGCTGATCTTTCAGCAGAAACGCTGCAAGCCAGAAGGGAGTGGCAGGATATACTTAAAGTGATGAAGGAGAAAAACCTACAACCAAGATTACTCTACCCAGCAAGGATCTCATTCAGATTTGATGGAGAAATTAAAACCTTTACAGACAAGCAAAAGCTGAGAGAGTTCAGCACTACCAAACCAGCTTTACAACAAATGCTAAAGGAACTTCTCTAGGCAAGAAACACAAGAGAAGGAAAACACCTACAATAACAAACCCAAAACATTTAAGAAAATGGGAATAGGAACATACATATCGATAATTACCTTAAATGTAAATGGATTAAATGCTCCCACCAAAAGACACAGACTGGCTGAATGGATACAAAAACAAGACCCATATATATGCTGTCTACAAGAGACCCACTTCAGACCTAGAGACACATACAGACTGAAAGTGAGGGGATGGAAAAAGATATTCCATGCAAATGGAAACCAAAAGAAAGCTGGAGTAGCAATTCTCATATCAGACAAAATAGACTTTAAAATAAAGACAATTACAAGAGACAAAGACGGACACTATATAATGATCAAGGGATCGATCCAAGAGGAAGGTATAACAATTGTAAATATTTATGCACCCAACATAGGAGCACCTCAATACATAAGGCAAATACTAACAGCCATAAAAGGGGAAATCGACAGTAACACAATCATAGTAGGGGACTTTAACACCCCACTTTCACCAATGGACAGATCATCCAAAATGAAAATAAATAAGGAAACACAAGCTTTAAATGATACATTAAACAAGATGGACTTAATTGATATTTATAGGACATTCCACCCAAAAACAACAGAATACACATTTTTCTCAAGTGCTCATGGAACATTCTCCAGGATAGATCATATCTTGGGTCACAAATCAAGCCTTGGTAAATTTAAAAAAATTGAAATCATATCAAGTATCTTTTCCGACCACAACGCTATGAGACTAGATATCCATTACAGGAAAAGATCTGTAAAAAATACAAACACATGGAGGCTACACAATACACTACTTAATAACGAAGTGATCACTGAAGAAATCAAAGGGGAAATCAAAAAATACCTAGAAACAAATGACAATGGAGACACGACGATCCAAAACCTATGGGATGCAGCAAAAGCAGTTCTAAGAGGGAAGTTTATAGCAATACAAGCCTACCTCAAGAAACAGGAAACATCTCGAATAAACAACCTAACCTTGCACCTAAAGCAATTAGAGAAAGAAGAACAAAAAAACCCCAAAGCTAGCAGAAGGAAAGAAATCATAAAGATCAGATCAGAAATAAATGAAAAAGAAATGAAGGAAACAATAGCAAAAATCAATGAAACTAAAAGCTGGTTCTTTGAGAAGATAAACAAAATTGATAAACCATTAGCCAGACTCATCAAGAGAAAAAAGGAGAAGACTCAAATTAATAGAATTAGAAATGAAAAAGGAGAAGTAACCACTGACACTGCAGAAATACAAACGATCATAAGAGATTACTACAAGCAACTCTATGCTAATAAAATGGACAACCTGGAAGAAATGGACAGATTCTTAGAAATGCACAACCTGCCGAGACTGAACCAGGAAGAAATAGAAAATATGAACAGACCAATCACAAGCACTGAAATTGAAACTGTGATTAAAAATCTTCCAACACACAAAAGCCCAGGACCAGATGGCTTCACAGGCGAATTCTATCAAACATTTAGAGAAGAGCTAACACCTATCCTTCTTAAACTCTTCCAAAATATTGCAGAGGGAGGAACACTCCCCAACTCATTCTACGAGGCCACCATCACCCTGATACCAAAACCAGGCAAAGATGTCACAAAGAAAGAAAACTACAGGCCAATATCACTGATGAACATAGATGCAAAAATCCTCAACAAAATACTAGCAAACAGAATCCAACAGCACATTAAAAGGATCATACACCATGATCAAGTGGGGTTTATTCCAGGAATGCAAGGATTCTTCAATATACGCAAATCAATCAACGTGATACATCATATTAACAAATTGAAGGAGAAAAACCATATGATCATCTCAATAGATGCAGAGAAAGCTTTCGACAAAATTCAACACCCATTTATGATAAAAGTCCTGCAGAAAGTAGGCATAGAGGGAACTTTCCTCAACATAATAAAGGCCGTATATGACAAACCCACAGCCAACATTGTCCTCAATGGTGAAAAACTGAAACCATTTCCACTAAGATCAGGAACAAGACAAGGTTGCCCACTCTCACCACTATTATTCAACATAGTTTTGGAAGTGTTAGCCACAGCAATCAGAGACGAAAAAGAAATAAAAGGAATCCAAATCGGAAAAGAAGAAGTAAAGCTGTCACTGTTTGCAGATGACATGATACTATACATAGAGAATCCAAAAGATGCTACCAGAAAACTACTAGAGCTAATCAATGAATTTGGTAAAGTAGCAGGATACAAAATTAATGCACAGAAATCTCTTGCATTCCTGTATACTAATGATGAAAAATCTGAAAGTGAAATTAAGAAAACACTCCCGTTTACCATTGCAACAAAAAGAATAAAATACCTAGGAATAAACCTACCTAAGGAGACAAAAGACCTGTATGCAGAAAATTATAGGACACTGATGAAAGAAATTAAAGATGATACAAATAGATGGAGAGATATACCATGTTCTTGGATTGGAAGAATCAACATTGTGAAAATGACTCTGCTACCCAAAGCAATCTACAGATTCAATGCAATCCCTATCAAACTACCACTGGCATTTTTCACAGAACTTGAACAAAAAATTTCACAATTTGTATGGAAACACAAAAGACCCCGAATAGCCAAAGCAATCTTGAGAACGAAAAATGGAGCTGGAGGAATCAGGCTCCCTGACTTCAGACTATATTACAAAGCTACAGTAATCAAGACAGTTTGGTACTGGCACAAAAACAGAAATATAGATCAATGGAACAGGATAGAAAGCCCAGAGATAAGCCCACGCACATATGGTCACCTTATCTTTGATAAAGGAGGCAAGCATATACAGTGGAGAAAAGACAGCCTCTTCAATAAGTGGTGCTGGGAAAATTGGACAGGTACATGTAAAAGTATGAAATTAGAACACTCCCTAACACCATACACAAAAATAAACTCAAAATGGATTAAAGACCTAAATGTAAGGCCAGACACTATCAAACTCTTGGAGGAAAACATAGGCAGAACACTCTATGACATAAATCACAGCAAGATCCTTTTTGACCCACCTCCTAGAGAAATGGAAATAAAAACAAAAATAAACAAATGGGACCTACTGAAACTTAAAAGCGTTTGCACAGCAAAGGAAACCATAAACAAGACCAAAAGACAACCCTCAGAATGGGAGAAAACATTTGCAAACGAATCATTGGACAAAGGATTAATTTCCAAAATAGAAAAACAGCTCATGCAGCTCAATATCAAAAAAACAAACAACCCAATCCAAAAATGGGCAGAAGACCTAAATAGACATTTCTCCAAAGAAGAGATACAGATTGCCAACAGACACATGAAAGAATGCTCAACATCATTAATCATTAGAGAAATGCAAATCAAAACTACAATGAGGTATCATCTCACACCGGTCAGAATGGCCATCATCAAAAAATCTAGAAACAATAAATGCTGGAGAGGGTGTGGAGAAAAGGGAACACTCTTGCACTGTTGGTGGGAATGTAAATTGATACAGCCACTATGGAGAACAGTATGGAGGTTCCTTAAAAAACTAAAAATAGAACTACCATATGACCCAGCAATCCCACTACTGGGCATATACCCTGAGAAAACCATAATTCAGAAAGAGTCATGTACCAAAATATTCATTGCAGCTCTGTTTACAATAGCCAGGACATGGAAGCAACCTAGGTGTCCATCATCGGATGAATGGATAAAGAAGATGTGGCACATATATACAATGGAATATTACTCAGCCATAAAAAGAAATGAAATGGAGGTGTTTGTAATGAGGTGGATGGAGTTAGAGTCTGTCATACAGAGTGAAGTAAGTCAGAAAGAGAAAAACAAATACAGTATGCTAACACATATATATGGAATCTAAGGAAAAAAAAAAAAAAAAAAAAGAGGTCATGAAGAACCTAGTGGCAAGATGGGAATAAAGACACAGACCTACTAGAGAATGGACTTGAGGATATGGGGAGGGGGAGGGGTGAGATGTGACAGGGTGAGAGAGTGTCATGGACATATATACACTACCAAATGTAAAATAGATAACTAGTGGGAAGCAGCCGCATAGCACAGGGAGATCAGCTCGGTGCTTTGTGACCACCTAGAGGGGTGGGATAGGGAGGGTGGGAGGGAGGGAGATGCAAGAGGGAAGAGATATGGCAACATATGTATATGTGTAACTGATTCACTTTGTTGTAAAGCAGAAGCTAGCACACCATTGTAAAGCAATTATACTTCAATAAAGATGTTTAAAAAAAAAAAAAAAAAAAAAAAAAAGAAATCTCTTGCATTCCTATACACTAATGATGAAAAATCTGAAAGAGAAATTATGGAAACACTCCCATTTTCCACTGCAACAAAAAGAATAAAATACCTAGGAATAAACCTAACTAGGGAGACAAAAGACCTGTATGCAGAAAACTATAAGACACTGATGAAAGAAATTAAAGACGATGTTCTTGGATTGGAAGAATCAACATTGTGAAAATGACTATACTACCCAAAGCGATCTACAGATTCAATGCAATCCCTATCAAATTACCAATGGCATTTTTTACAGAACTAGAACAAATCATCTTAAAATTTGTATGGAGACACAAAAGACCCTGAATAGCCAAAGCAGTCTTGAGGGGAAAAAACGGAGCTGGAGGAATCAGACTCCCTGACTTCAGACTATACTACAAAGCTACAGTAATCAAGACAATATGGTACTGGCACAAAAACAGAAACATAGATCAATGGAACAAGATAGAAAGCCCAGAGATAAACCCACGCACCTATGGTCAACTAATCTATGACAAAGGAGGCAAAGATATACAATGGAGAAAAGACAGTCTCTTCAATAAGTGGTGCTGGGAAAACTGGACAGCTACATGTAAAAGAATGAAATTAGAATACTCCCTAACACCATACACAAAAATAAACTCAAAATGGATTAGAGACCTAAATGTAAGACTGGACACTATAAAACTCTTAGAGGAAAACATAGGAAGAACACTCTTTGACATAAATCACAGCAAGATCTTTTCTGTTCCACCTCCTAGAGTAATGGAAATAAAAACAAAAATAAATAAATGGGACCTAATGAAACTTCAAAGCTTTTGCACAGCAAAGGAAACCATAAACAAGACGAAAAGACAACCCTCAGAATGGGAGAAAATATTTGCAAACGAATCAATGGACAAAGGATTAGTCTCCAAAATATATAAACAGCTCATTCAGCTCAATATTAAAGAAACAAACAACCCAATCCAAAAATGGGCAGAAGACCTAAATAGACATTTCTCCAAAGAAGACATACAGATGGCCAAGAAGCACATGAAAAGCTGCTCAACATCACTAATTATTAGAGAAATGCAAATCAAAACTACAATGAGGTATCACCTCACACCAATTAGAATGGGCATCATCAGAAAATCTACAAACAACAAATGCTGGAGAGCGTGTGGAGAAAAGGGAACCGTCTTGCACTGTTGGTGGGAATGTAAATTGATACAGCCACTATGGAGAACAATATAGAGGTTCCTTAAAAAACTAAAAATAGAATTACCATATGATCCAGCAATCCCACTACTGGGCATATACCCAGAGAAAACCATAATTGAAAAAGACACATGCACCCGAATGTTCATTGCAGCACTATTTACAATAGCCAGGTCATGGAAGCAACCTAAATGCCCATCAATGGACGAATGGATAAAGAAGATGTTGTACATATATACAATGGAATATTACTCAGCCATAAAAAGGAATGAAATTGAGTCATTTGTAGAGACGTGGATGGATCTAGAGACTGTCATACAGAGTGAAGTAAGTCAGAAAGAGAAAAACAAATATCGTATCTTAATGCATGTATGTGGAACCTAGAAAAATGGTACAGATGAACCGGGTTGCAGGGCAGAAGTTGAGACACAGATGTAGAGAAGAAACGTATGGACACCAAGGGGGGAAAACTGCGGTGGGGTGGGGATGGTGGTGTGCTGAATTGGGCGATTGGGATTGACATGTATAAAGTGATGTGTATAAAGTTGATGACTGATTTTTAAAAAAAAATACATTTCTATTAAAAAAAAAAAAGAATGGTGAAAATAAATAGACATCCATTTTTATGTTACACCATTGGGAAAAAATGGGATTATTTGTCTATGTATATGCCAACATACTGAAACTATTAACTCTTAAAATATGGCAGCATGAGAAAAAGGGAAGAAATTACAGAGTGACAGCCCTCATCCAGGTTTGAGTGGTGATCAGTGATCTAGAAATTCAATGAAGATCAAGTTCTCTGGTTACTCTTTTTCACAAGAGCCTCATCAAATCCCCGTGATGATCTTTAAGTCAGTGATATAATACCTAATATTCACCGTTACCACCGAAACTACACCAGAATGATTTTTTGCACATGAAAACGTGAGAGAGCTTGTGTTCTTTTGGCTAATTAGTGATGTATTCTAAATTGTTCTGAAATTTCAGTCCTGGAAATTCTCAGAATCATTAATAGTATAAAATTCTGAGTATGTGAGTTTATATTCGCCTTTAAATATTTTCCCAGTAATATCTTATTAACATCAACTTGTAACTTGTGAATTGGAATCTTGTCTGTGTATTTTTAGTCTTTTTTTACTTGTTGTTAATTTAACTACCTGCTATCTACTTTTATACCATCTTCTTATAAAATCCAAAGCAAAACAGACAAAAACAAAGTAGTAACCGCATCGTTGAATATTGCTTAATACTCTGACAACTGGGCTATATGAATACATTTCCTTAGGAAACAGGAAAATATGGCCCACCAAAGGAAAAAATAATGATAGAAAACATCAATGAGGAAGCCCAGTGTTTGGATTCATAGACAAAAACTTTAAATCAACTGGCTTTAGTATTCTCAAAAAGTTAAAGGAAACCAGGAAAGCAATGTATAAACTAAATGAAAATGTCAATAAAGAGAAAAAATATATATAAAGGACCCAAATAGGAATTCCAGAACTAAAAAGTGAAATAACTAAAATTAGAATTTTAGAAATATTTTGATTCCATTGAGAAATAGGCAAACTCCAACATTAAAACTTAAAGGCATGTAACTAAATTGGTTTTTCTCTTTTCGTTGGCTTCTGGGAAACTCGGAAATATATATATAGCCTTAGTATAGAAAAGTGAGTCTTTAATACTCAATATGAATATTTAATTTTTATTCTCTTGGACTTTACATTACCAGGAATGTAAAGAAGGAAGGAAAGAAAGAAGAAACAAAGGAAACAAACTGAAGGAGAGGAAAAAGGAAAAAAACCAAACAGTGATAGTAATTTTTTACCCCTACGATACAAAACGATGCCATGCAAATATTAGACCTCCAAAGATATGTATTGCCTACTTCCTTATAATATATTATCTTGTCTTCCTTAACTGAGCTTTTCCATGGCATGTTTTCAAGTTTACTTATAAAATCCACTATTACATTAGCCAATGTACATACATTGTAGAATACAATCATTATTTCATCACCAAATAATGTTCATATTCAATATCTCTTTTTTTAAATTTTCTTTTATAAGATTTCTTCTCTTTAATATTCTTCACTGGAATTGAGGTATAAAACACGCATATATATGCGTGTTCTAATGTATAACTACCTTTGCCTTAGTACACATTGGTCAAAGTGGTAATGTTAACAACTTCATCTCACTACAAATGTTCAGAGATTCACTAAGTCTTATACCCCGTTAACATCCATGCCTTCCTACTCCTTCATCCTCTGGGAACGCATATCCCTGAAAAATGTGCTTCTCAAATACGATGCTCTGTGGTGGTCCTGTACTTCAGCTAAAAGGAGGAAAGGAAGTTGTGATTCTACTTCCTTTTTTTTTTTAATGAGAATAGTTTAGGATCTTTTATGATTTGTGCCTCATAGCAAACAAATCTTAGGCTGTTTTCAAATTAGCAGTTTCTCAACTGTTGTTCATACATTTCATAGGGTTTTAGAATCTCAGGAAGAGTATTAGAACCAACAGAAGAAGCATCTCTTTGATACCCCTAATATTGATCAGTTAGCTTTGGATGAAGCATTTCCAGTCTCATTGTTTGAAAAAGAATTCTTTCTGTTTCATTCCATTGGATATTTGCTTATAATTCCACCCACATTTTCAGGATTTATCCTATGAAACAGTATAGAAAAGAACTTATCTCTCTTCTTCATAAAGATACTTCAAATTCGGAACATAGCTACACCTTTGCTTCCACTGTTCTTTTGGTTGAACAGTTTGCTTCACAATAGCTCTTGCTCATATTGGCTTGAATTTTCCAATGTTGTTAGAAATGCTCATTTATTACTGCAAATTGTTACATTTAATAGGTTTTCCTTAATTTATTATGTTAGTCTCCTGTTATTGTTTATTTAGGTGATTTTCATTTTTCATGGTTATAAATGGTGAAACAACTAATAACTGTGCATTTTTTCTTACATCTTGAAATACATTCTTAGGATAGATGCAAATGTTCAAATAGCTTAATTGTTTGGTAGGCATTTTTATTTCACTTTTATAAATTGTCTCTTGCATTGATTATTAAAGTGTTACCTGATTTTACAAATCACCCCAAGATGTATAATGGCTTGAAGAAAACAAGTTAATTTCTTGTTCCCCTAAATATTCTGTGTGGCTTCTGGTAGGTGGCATGTTTGATGCAGGTGGGGAATTCTATATGTCTGTACCAGAAATTATGCTTTGAGAAAGACAGGGCTGTGCACTTCTTTTTCACTTTTCCTATCTTCACTGATTAAGCCAGAGATGAGATCACATAGTAGGTCCTCAATAAATATGTTGAATGGATGAATGAATTGACAGGAAAATAATTGGAAGAGAAAGGGAAATATATGCTAACTTGAGAGATAAGGAGGTCCTAGGGCAGACATTAAAAGCCCTCTAGCTCAGATGAGAAGATCATAACCCCCACTGAAAATTCTCTGTTCTTTGGAATCACACTCTGCAGTTTCCAAAGATTTAACACTTCTCCGGTTTTCCCCTTAACTACCTCTGAGACCACTCTTTTTTTATATATATATAGAAACTACTCTTTCTCTATTTTCTCTTTAAAAAATTAATCAATTGTTCTTTCTTTATTGAATGGTGCTAGGTACTTAAGATAGATTACTATTTTATCTATTTCTCCAAACAGCCCTGAGAGAAAGGTATTATCTACATTTTATTTAAATAAATAAATCAATAAAAACTATTGTTTAGGAAGTGATAGCACATACAAATAATCCCATTGCTAGTAAGCAATAAAACAAGAATTTTATCTTTAGTTTACAACTCCAGTGCATTTCCTTTTCACTGGGTTGGTGAATTATCATTGCTTTGTTCTCTCTTTTCCTCTCCTCTCCTCTCCTCTCTTCTCTCTGGTTTATGTAAGTCTCCGTCATGTCATCATCTGTAGTTTAGATACTTGTCCCTGGATGTGGGTTCTAAAGCCATATAAAGGAAGCTGTTCAGGGAGCTTTATTTTTCAGCAATATGGCCAAATGAACTAACAGGTCTTTCTCTTCTCAAATAAAATGCCATGCATTTCCTAATGACTCCCACAGCACCATATGAAATTTTCTAGGTTTCTGTGGAATTAGATACTGCTGATTCTCCCCTCCATCAAATGCTGTCTTCCCTCTGCTTTCTCTGACCCAATTTCCTTCTGGTTTTCCTCTGGCTTCTGTGGCTGTCCTGTATCAATATTTGCTATGTACATCTCTTTTCAACCAACCTCACAAATCTATTCAATACATATATTTTCTTCTCACTCATCCAACTCTCTGAGTGTTTTCATCTGTGGCCTCCACTCTCATTTAGAAGCTTTTGGTATTTTGTTTATTTGTTATATTTGTTTATTTTATATACCAAATATCTATTATATGTTGAGCACTGTTCTTGATGCTAAAGATGCAGCAGTACGCAAGGGCAACAGAATCCTCTGCCTATACGTGAAGGTTAAATTTATGGAGGGAAGATGGACAAAAAAAAGTAACCATCAAGTGGGAAAAGAATTGTAAAGAGAAATACAGCAGATTTAGGTGAAAGAGACTGGCAAGTAGTGTGTTTTCTTTCTGTAAGGTGGTCACAGAAGACTTATATGATAAAGCCAAATTTCAGCAGTGACCTGAAAGAGGTGAATGAATGACCCGGATGATATTTGGGGGAAACACATTCCAAACAAACAGAAGACTGTGTGTAGGTTCTCTGTGTGGGAACATCAGGCAGGACAACGTGGTCGTGGTGAGGTAAATGTTTGGGGAATACTAAGAGATGAGGGAGAGATCATTTAGGGGCTGTTAGGCTATGTTAAAACTCTGGATTTTATTCAGTGTGATATGGGGAATCTGTGACAAGTTTTGAACAGAGGAGTGCCGTGATCTGATTTTGCAATTAAAGAATTCCCCTGGTGGCTGTTTGGAGTTTAGAGTATAGGTTTGCAAGTGTTGAAGCAGGTGACTAAATACAAAATTATAGCAATAGCTAAAACAAGGGATAATGGTGCTTGGAATAAGATCTTAGCAGTATGGGAGGTGACAAAATTGCCGATTCTAGGTACATTTCAAAGGTAAACAGAAAGAAACCAAACCTTTATATTGCCACCTTACAGCACTTTGTTGAGCCCCCAGCATACATATTGATAGATTTATTTAATTTTTCTGCCTGCAAATACCATTGGCACCTCAAACTTACCACGCTTAAACCAACATCAACCTTTATACCCAAATTGCCTCATAGCCAGTGACCTTCCTGACTGATCTCAGAGAGGAAGCTATTCAGTGACACTCAACTACTAACTTTTCATATGTCATAGGCAGCTAAAAATAATACTCCATCTCAGAATGGCTGTGAGAATTTAATGAAAACCTTTATCTATGCCTCTTGCTCTGTTACTTCTCCCTACTCTTGCCCATCCCCACACCCCCACCTGTACAATTTGTACTTAGAGACACTGAATTCCTTAGAGCAATAGTTTTCAAATATCTGTCATTACCATAATCATTTTGGAAATTAGTTTAAACACAGATCCCCAGCCCCCTCACCACCCTGCCCCCCAAAATAAAGATTCTGATTTGTTAGGCCTTGAGTAAGGAATGACATGTATGTTATTGTTTGTGTCCCCCCCACCGCCCACCAAAGATCTCCAGGTGTTTCCAATTCTAATGATCAGCCAGGTTTTTGATGCACTAACACAGACTCCTCTGGAGGAAATCTGCTCTTTCTTAGTATCTTCCCTCTGTTTCCTCTGCCTGAATATGCTTTGCTATTTCCGTCAACCTGAAAAACTTTTTTCCCCTCCAAAGAATGATGTATCTTCTTTGAAAACTCGCTTTATCACTTTATCTTTTCTCTATAGTGAGATTTTAGTGTGAAGAGTTTTCTTTTACTATATTTATCCACTATAAGTTTTTTAACTTATATGTCTTTCTCCTCACTAGATTACAAAAGACTGAAGTATAGAGCATATATGCCTTCTTACTGCTGTTGTCTGGCATAGAATAATAAATCTGTGTTAAACTTTCTTAGAAGTTGCAGTCCTGCATTAGTTTTTAATGTAGTACTTATTAAAAGAGAATTAAATGAAGGAAGGATAGAAGAAGAAAGGAGGGAAGTAAGAAAGGAAGGAAAGAATGAAGAAAGAAATAATAGGGTTAACTTTCTACCCTCCACTCACAAGTGTTCCTACTTGATCATCTTAATTTTCACTTGTAAACCATTCACTTTTCCATGATAAGTGACCCAAGAAAGAAGCAACTTAATATCTTATTTCAGCAATACTAACATATCATGATAATTTTTACCTGTATTATCATTGGCATGATGTTTTTAATTTCAGTGGAGAAAAACACATTCTCACTGCTTTCTGTTTGTGTCTGGGTATACTTTTTCTGATGCCCAACTTATGTATGCCTTAGGTACAATCATTTATGTTCAGTTAAAGGAGTTAATGAATGGAAAAGCCATGCATGTTATGAGATTTTGATGAGTTGTTATTTTTTTCAGTGGGAAATTTGGGGAGAAAAAGATTCAAATGGAGCATAACAATAACACATTAAAGAACTGAGCTCTGGTCTACAATTCTGAATTGTGTGTCTGTGAACTAAAACTTCCAGAATTACAGGGCAATAAAAGTTTTGAAGTATTGAAGTGAGAACATCATAAACAAACTCCTTAGGGAAGAGATGGGGCAGGTTAGTCACTATAGACCAAATTATTTTGATTTCTTCTCAATCTCATAATCGAATGCATGTTAAAGATATATCCATTGAAGAGTGCACAGTGTGCATATTGGTAAGAAATGTGAGTATAAATGACTAGGATTGTTCCTGGAGGTGGGGCTTAAAGTCATAAAAATCATTCCAGACTTCTTAATTTTTTAGCAGCTTTGCCAAGTGAGCTGATAGGCCTTCATCTCCTACAACTAAAAACACATACAAGTGCTAAATGTGATGTAATATCTTAAGAATTGCCTTATGATTATAACTGAGAATTCATATTCTATTCTTCATTGATAGTCTTACTCTTAAAAGGTCACTGTCATGTTATGCTCCAGTGAAAGATGAGTCTTTGATCTAATAATAATTAGCCCTCATTACCTACTCATATATACGCTAGTTGAAGTTAAAAGCGTACTTTTGGTGTACAGCTCTGGGGAGATGCATGAGTGCGCCGCATCTGTGGATGAGCAGAGAGCCCGACTTCTGTTGTTGTTTTTGGGCAAGTAGACTAAGATCAATAAGATGCAAATTTGGTGTGGGTCTACCACTTTATTGTGATTCCTTGGTTGTTTGGAGAATGAAATCCTATTCTACCTTTAACTTTTTCTTTGTAGATGACAGTCATATAATAAGGAACCCACTGTAGCCAGATCATGGTGTAAAGATGTCTCTTAAATTTCATTTGTCACATCCAACTTGAGGTAGACTGCCACGGTCTTATCAATGTACTGTATATTGGTAGATTAGGATACAAATTTCTACTTTTTTTTTTCATAAACTGAAACCAATATACATACACTGTTTCCTTTTTTTTTTTTTTTTACAAGACTATCATTGAATCAGTAATTGATCCATAAAGATGCATTGGGAATGATTGGCATAAATTATTCACCATCACACTATGTTCTTCTGGTGACCTATTCAACCAACTACAAAATACTTCTTTTCAAATGTACCCAGAATACCTAGAAAATTGATATCTTACATTTTAAGTAAAACCTTAGTTTATTCTGAAAGGTAAAATTGTATGCATTCTCTGATCATAATACAGCTAAAATTTAATTTAATAAGACGTAGAGAAGCCAAGAAAAAGAATAGCCCAAACACTTTAAGCTTTACTTTAAATGTTTCTTCCTCAATAATTTTGGGGTCATAAATGGAATTAAAAATACCACTAGAAGAAATTTAGGAAAAGTAAAAAAATATATATTAAATATATGAAATGTGAGCAAATTTTTACTTGGATAAATCTCCATAGCTATAAATGTTTTGATTATTATAAAGAACAATTGAAAATAAATGAAAAATAATTTAATCGAGCACCTAAAATCAAAAAGGACATAACCTAAAGGTGGTATTAATACAATATATAAAAGCAGGAGTTAATGGATTAAAAAGCTGAAAATAATTGCAATTGTAAAATAAAATTTAGAGCTCTGTGGTAGAGATGAAAAAAAATAGCTCAAAGTGTGAGGTGATACAGATTTTTTTCTAATCAAGGTAGACAGGGACACTGGGTGATCTCCTATTTCAAAGGATAGATTCTATTTAATATCCAGTGAACATCCTTTAACATTTACAAGGTTTCCAGCCAAGGTCTCAATTGGTAATGTTAAATTTGAACTGTCACTGACTTTGGGATAATACAGGCTAATCTTAACATAGAATAGCTCTTACCAGAGCTTCAAGCCTCTGCAAATATATTATCTATTATGTCTATAGTTACTTTTGACCTATTATTCCTAGAACAATGTGTTTATCTGTGGCTATATCTGCTGATGCTTAGTGATGGTCATGATAATTATATACTAATTAAGTTAATTACATAGTTATATAATATGATTAATATAGCTAAATAAGTATTATATAATTAAATAAAACAATATAATTAACTTGATAAAATTATGCCTAATTAAATCAATACTTGAACTACACAATAATAATCTTCATTATTTACTGTATCTCTTAACTTTAAAATTACTTTTAAACTGCTGCTCTAAAAGCTAAATGATTACTTTGTGCCAGACTCAGAAAACTCCATTACGCTGGGAAGGTTATAATGCAAAACAGTCTTATTTTTTCCACACCCTAGAAATTTAAGAATTCTTTATTATTCAAACAGGAAATAACAAAGTTTTATTGTCATTTACTATAAAAAAGGTTTAAAATGAACCAATCAATGATATTAACAAGGCTACGAGAGAGAGGCATGATTGCTTTATAAACATTTTAAGGTATCTTGGAATCATCACTTGACATTCAAATGTCTGACAGGCAAGGAAAAAATATTTCTTTTATTCAATAAACGTATTCTTTGTAGTATCTGAAGTTAGAAATATAGTGTTATTGAGCTACTAGACATACCTTCAAATATTGAAATTCGATTTCTGTTATTTAATAATTAGATTTCTGATCATATAAAATGGTTTTCTCTCAATTGATAGTTATTAATGAAAGCTATGATATTTAGCATTGTAAGTAATATTACATTTTAGTGGGATGGAAAAGATAGAGAATTTATGAATGATGTATGATTTGGGGTGGATTTTGACATTTAGTCAGTTTTTTTAAAACACACTTTGTTTTTTAGAGGGGTTTTAGAATTACAGCAAAATTGAGCAGAAGGTATAGAGATTTCCCATATACTCCCTGCCCCGACACATGCATAGTATCCCCCATCATCAACATCTTCCACCATAGTGGTACATTTTTTCCAATTGATGAATCTACATTGACACATCATTATCATCCAAAGTCAGTGGTTTACATTAGGGTTCACTCTTGGTGGTGTGCATTCTATGGGTTTGAACCAATTTATTATGACATGTCGCCACTATATGGACCATTTTCACTGTTCTAAAAATCCTCTATGTTCTGCCTGTTTATCTCTGCCCCTCTCCACCCACCAACCCCTGGCAAATCCTGACATTTTTCCTGTCTCCATAGTTTTGCCTTTTCTAGAATGTCATATAGTTGGAATCATATTGTATATAGCCATTTCAGATTGGCCTCTTTCTCTTAGTAATATGCATTTAAGGTTCCTCCATGTCCTTTCATGGTTTGATAATTCAGTTCTTTTTAGTGCTGAATAACATTTTATTATCTGGATTTACCAGTTTATTTATCCATTCACCAAATGAAGAACATCTGGGTTGCTTCCAAGTTTGGGCAGTTATGAATAAATCTGCTATATAAACACCTGTGTGTAGGTATTTTTGCCTATATGTTTTCAAATCCTTGGGATAAATATCAGAGCGATTTTTGGATTGTATAATTAGAGTATGCTTAGTAAGAATTTGTTTTTACAAATGATTTTATTGACATTATTTACATGATATATTTTATATTATCATCATAAAGATGTTTCCAAGATGTAATTTACTTATCTAGTCTTAGACATTTATTATTATAAGTGAAGACATCATTGTATAATGCTTACTTTGAAGCCAGGACTAACGTTAGACATTTTTTGTTAGGAAAGAGACGATAGATTTCAAAGCCTAGAAGAGCTGACCCAGAATATAGCAAGGGCCTTGGAGAGATCTATCAGGAATGGCTTCAGTTCCCCAGTAGGGCTCCTTGGAGATCAGATTGTCAAGAGGAAGACCAAGTGTTAGATACAGGCTGATTGAGGACCATGAAAGTAACTGGAATATGGACTTTAGCACTAGGAACAATAATCATTCAACAAAATGGAGGAACCTAATAGACACTACATCTTAAGAACTAAGAATCAAGGGATCAATCCAAGAAGAAGATATAACAATTGTAAATATTTATGCACCTAACATAGGAGTACCTCAATACATAAGGCAAATGCTAACAGCCGTAAAAGGGGAAATCAACAGTAACACAGTCATAGTGGGGGACTTTAACACCCCACTTTCACCAATGGACAGATCATCCAAAATGAAAATAAATAAGGAAAGACAAGCTTTAAATGACACATTAAAAAAGATGGACTTAATTGATATTTATAGGACATTCCATCCAAAAACAACAGAATACACTTTCTTCTCAAGTGCACACAGAACATTCTTCAGGATAGATCATATCTTGGGTCACAAATCAAGCCTTGGTAAATTTAAGAAAATTGAAATCGTATCATATATCTTTTCCGACCACAATGCTATGAAACTAGATATCAATTAGAGGAAAAAATCTGTAAAAAATAAAAACACATGGAGGCTAAACAATATGCAAATAAATAACCAAGAGATCACTGAAGAAATCAAAGAGGAAATCAAAAAATACCTAGAAAAAAATGCCAATGAAAGCATGACGACCCAAAACCTATGGGATGCAGCATAAGCAGTTCTAAGAGGGAAGTTTATAGCAATACAATCCTACCTCAAGAAAGAAGAAACATCTCAAATAAACAACCTAACCTTACACCTAAAGCAATTAGAGAAAGAAGAACAAAAAAACCCCAAAGTTAGCAGAAGGAAAGAAATCATAAAGATCATCTCAGAAATAAATGAAAAAGAAATGAAGGAAACAATAACAGAGATCAATAAAACTAAAAGCTGGTTCTCTGAGAAGATAAACAAAATTGATAAACCATTAGCCATTCTCATCAATAAAAAAAGGGAGAAGACTCAAATCAACAGAATTAGAAATGAAAAAGGAGAAGTAACAACTGACACTGCAGAAATACAAAGGATCATGAGAGATCACTACAAGCAACTATATGCCACTAAAAGGGACAACCTGGAAGAAGTGGACAAATTCTTAGAAAAGCACAACCTTCCAAGACTGAACCAGGAAGAAATAGAAAATATCAGCAGACCAATCACAAGCACTGAAATTGAAACTGTGATTAAAAATATTCCAACAACAAAACCACAGGACCAGATGGCTTCACAGGTGGATTCTATCAAACATTTAGAGAAGAGCTAACACCTATCCTTCTCAAACTCTTCCAAAGTATAGCAGAGGGAGAAACACTCCCAAACACATTCTACGAGGCCACCATCACCCTGATACCAAAACCAGACAAGGATGTCCCCAAAAAAGAAAACTACAGGCCAATATCACTGATGAACATAGATGCAAAAATCCTCAACAAAATACTAACAAACAGAATCCAACAGTACATTAAAAGGATCATACACCATGATCAAGTGGGGTTTATCCCAGGAATGCAAGGATTCTTCAATATAGGAAAATCAATCAATGTGATAAAACATATTAACAAAGTGAAGGAGAAAAACCATATGATAATCTCAATAGATGCAGAAAAAGATTTCAACAAAATTCAACACCCATTTATGATAAAAACTCTCCAGAAAGTAGGCATAGAGGGAACCTACCTCAACATAATAAAGGCCATATATGACAAACCCACAGCCAACATCGTTCTCAGTGGTGAAAAACTGAAACCATTTCCTTTAAGATCAGGAACAAGACAAGGTTGCCCTCTCTCACCACTGTTATTCAACATAGTTTTAGAAGTTTTAGCCACAGAAGTCAGAGAAGAAAAAGAAATAAATGGAATCCAAATTGGAAAAGAAGAAGTAAAACTGTCGCTGTTTGCAGATGACATGATACTATACATAGAGAATCCTAAATATGCTACCAGAAAACTACTACAGCTAATCAATGAATTTGGTTAAGTAGCAGGATACAAAATTAATGCACAGAGATCTCTTGCATTCCTATACACTAATGATGAAAAATCTGAAAGATAAATTAAGGAAACACTCCCATTTACCACTGCAACAAAAAGAATAAAATACCTAGGAATAAACCTACCTAAGGAGACAAAAGACCTGTATGCAGAAAAGTATAAGACTCTGATGAAAGAAATGAAAGGTGATACAAACAGATAGAGAAATATACCATGTTCTTGGATTGGAAGAATCAACATTGTGAAAATGACTCTATTACCCAAAGCAATCTACAGATTTAATGCAATCCCTATCAGACTACCAATGGCATTTTTCACAGAACTAGAACAAAAAATTGCACAATTTGTATGGAAATATAAAGACCCCGGATAGCCAAAGTAATCTTGTGAGAGAAAAACGGAGCTGGAGGAATCAGGCTCCCTGAATTCAGACTATACTACAAAGCTACAGTAATCAAGACAGTATGGTACTGGCACAAAAACAGAAATATAGATCAATGGCACAGGATAGAAAGCCCAGAGATAAACCCACGCACATATGGTCACCTTATCTTTGATAAAGGAGGCAAGAATATACAATGGAGAAAAGACACCCTCTTCAATAAGTGGTGCTGGGAAAACTGGAGCACTACATGTAAAAGAATGAAATTAGAACACTTCCTAACACCATACACAAAAATAAACTCAAAATGGATTAAAGACCTAAAGGTAAGGCCAGACACTATAAAACTCTTAGAGGAAAACATAGGCAGAACATTCTGTGACATAAATCACAGCAAGTTCCTTTTTGACCCACCTCCTGTAGAAATGGAAATAAAAACAAAAATAAATAAGTGGGACCTAATGAAACTTAAAAGCATTTGCACAGCAAAGCTGTGCAAAAATGGGCAGAAGACCTAAATAGACATTTCTCCAAAGAAGATATACAGATTGCCAACAAACACATGAAAGAATGCTCAACATCACTAATCATTAGAGAAATGCAAATCAAAACTACAATGAGGTATCACCTCACACTGGTTCAGAATGACCATCACCAAAAAATCTACAAACAAGAAATGCTGGAGAGGCTGTGGAGAAAAGGGAACCCTCTTGCCGTGTTGGTGGGAATGTAAATTGATACAGCCACTATGGAGAACAGTATGGAGGTTCCTTAAAAAATGAAAAATAGAACTACCATATGACCCAGCAATCCCACTACTGGGCATATGCCCTGAGAAAACCATAATTTAAAAAGAGTCATGTACCACAATGTTCATTGCAGCACTATTTACAAGAGCCAGGGCATGGAAGCAACCTAAGTGTCCATCGACAGATGAATGGATAAAGAAGATGTGGCACATATATACAATGGAATATTACTCAGCCATAAAAAGAAACAAAATTGAGTTATTTGTAGTGGTGTGGATGGACCAGAGTCTGTCATACAGAGTGAAGTAAGTCAGAAAGAGGAAAACAAATACCGTACACTAACACATACATATGGAATCTAAGTAAAAAAAGAAAAAAAAAAAGGTTCTGAAGAAGCTAGGGGCAGGACAGGAATAAAGACACTGACGTAGAGAATGGACTTCAGGACACGGGGAGGGGGAAGGGTAAGCTGGGACGAAGTGAGAGAGTAGCATTGACATATATACACTACCAAATGTTAAATAGATAGCTAGTGGGAAGCAGGTGCATCGCACAGGGAGATCAGCTCAGTGCATTGTGACCACCTGGAAGGGTGGGATAGG
Organism: Eubalaena glacialis; assembly: GCF_028564815.1. NCBI lineage: Eukaryota > Metazoa > Chordata > Mammalia > Artiodactyla > Balaenidae > Eubalaena > Eubalaena glacialis. The sequence continues at coordinate 80,285,904 of NC_083724.1, read as the reverse complement.
GAGGGTGGGAGGGAGATGCAAGAGGGAGGGGATATGGGGATGTATGTATACATATAGCTGATTCACTTTGTTATACAGCAGAAACTAACACAATATTGTAAAGCAATTATACTCCAATAAAGATGTTTAAAAAAAAAGACTGAATATATGTACATATAAAAATAAATAAAATGGGAAATGTTGTGCTTTGAAAAAAACTAAGAAAAATATTCTTTCTGAAGAGTTTTCAAAGTATGGAAAGGAAAAGTTGCAGAATAATAGGTCACAGCCTTTTTCATCCTTTTTGTCTCAAGTGAGGGTTAACCTAGAAATTTAGAGACATAGAATCTACTGTTGAGATCAAGTGGGTTCAGCTACGTGGAGAAGAATGATGCTGGGACTAGAGGGTCAGGCAAAGCCCAGTCAGTACATCCCAGTTTAGCTATGACTGGAAATGTAAGCATTTAGCCTTGGGTTTTATGTGGAAAAATGATAAAAATCTCTGTTTTCAGGACTGGATAGAGTTGTTACTGCTAATATAGTTGTCAGTGGTTTATTGGACCATGTCTTATATGCCTTTGCTGGTAACCAAAATTGTCCATGTATCCTATTAACAGAATGGATTTCTGTTACTGTTTCAATGTCATTCTTTTAAGAGTTTAAAAGAATGAGTTTATTAGCACGTTTAGCACACTTTCTCCTGATATATTTTTTTTTTAATAAATTTATTTATTTTGTTTTTGGCTGTGTTGGGTCTTCATCGCTTAGCACGGGCTTTCTCTAGTTGCCGTGATCGGGGGCTACTCTTCATTGCAGTGCAAGGGCTTCTCATTGCAGTGTCTTCTCTTGTTGTGGAGCACCAGCTCTAGGCGCACGGGCTTCAGTAGTTGTGACACGCAAGTTTAGTAGTTGTGGCTCGCGGGCTCTAGAGCACAGGCTCAGCAGTTGTGACACACGGGCTTAGTTGCTACGTGGCATGTGGGATCTTCCCAGACCAGGGCTTGAACCAGTGTCCCCTGCATTGGCAGGCGGATTCTTAACCACTGCACCACCAGGGAAGCCCTCTGCTGATATTTTCTTAAGTCACTACATAAAGACAGAAATTAGGGAGAACCTGCTCTGTATGACCTAGTTTCTTCTCTGAGATGACTGTGGCACTAAAATATACACATGTGAAAGAGCTAGTGTCTCTGTGTCATGGAGTATTGCAGACAAAGTGTTAGCTGATTGTACCTTCTGCACTCAATTTCCTACAGGTGTTTCAGCAACGGTAAGAGCAAGGAGATGCTAGTATTTAAAACTGGGTTGATATTCTTGTTCAGTGTTGGAATTATTAGATTAGTTTCTCAAAATATGCTTGTAAAATCAGGCAGGAGCTAGATGCCAAGTAGATTTGCTCCTTGCCATTTCAGCCTCTGATAATGAGGCTATCTTACAGTATTTCTCTTTGCTGAAAATAAACGTGTTTTTCTTAATGAGTAATTGATCGGCCAGACTAATGGTTTCAAAATGACAGTTCAATCCCACCTGCTTAAAATCCCTGACATCTATTGAAATAAATGTATGTGAAACCAAAGGGAAAAAACCCCACTATATTATTAAATCCAGCAAGTGGGTAAAGGTACTATTAACTGGCTAGAAATATTAATGGATATCTAAAAATATGTTGCAGATTGAATTATATTGTGAGACAAACAAAACTGGTTGGTATCAAAAATAGGTAGGGACAGGAAACTTTGAAACGTGAATAGAAAACAGTACCACAATAGTACCACAAATTTAAGGCAGTAGAGACATACAGAAATCTTATAGTATGAGCAGTGTGTGGAGCCCGAACCAAAGGAATGCTACAACGGCAGAATTGAGTAGTTATGACAGATCATGTTGTGCACAAAGGCTTTAAAATATTTACTGTCTTGTCCTTAAAAGAAAGTTTGCCAGTCACATAGAGGATTCAATTCATTTTTATACGTTGACCTTGTACCCAAGAATTTTGCTAAACTTATTAATCAATACTCATGTTTTTTTTCTAGAGCATTTTAGATTTTCTATGTATGCAGTTATGCAGTCTTGTAATAATGACAGCTTTGCTCTTTGGGTCCCAATCTTTGTACTTCTAATTCTTTTTCTCGTTGTACTGCGTAGTTCCTCCAGTTGAACAGAAGTAGTAATAGTGAATATTCCGGGGAGGATAATTCAGTATTTGGCATATAAGTATAAAGTTAGATTTAGTTTCTTTTTTTTTAGAGATACCTTTTCTCAGAGTAGGAATTTTCTTCTTTTGTTGGTACTTAGCTATAATCATACATATATATATATATATACACATATACACACAACACATATATATACGATGTATCTCTAAAACATTGGTTTGTAAAAATACAAATGATTTTTTATTAAAAATTACTGCTTAAATATAATACACGCATTCATGCACAAACATGTATACATACATATGAATATATATGTGAGGTATGTAAAGGATATTTGTGGAAGGATATACAAGAAAATAGATTAGTGTTTATGTCTTTTAAGTGGGATAAAAATTCTTAGAGTAAAACTGATTTTTTATTCTCTACCCTTTTGTACATGTACGTTATACAGTCTTCTTATTTTTTTCATAAAAATGATTATAATGAGATAAGTTTTTTAAAAAGTATATTTCACAGCATTATATATACCTCATGATTAGAAATATAAATAAATTTTATTTTTACTGAACATTTTTACTTAAATTCTTACAGAGCCCTTAGAATATACCAGGAACTCTAACAGGTGCTTTACACATTGTAACTCATGTTCATATAAAAATATTGAAAAGAAACAAGCCTCAAATACTCAGAATGTCATCCTGCATGTATTGGATTGTGAACAAATTATTTTTGTTTTCTATACTTTCAAATTAAATTACATTCATTGTTAAAATTCAAATTAACATTTTAGGAAGTGTTAATTTACTCTTCTACTTAATGTGAATAGACAACAGGCATTTTTCATTTGAGCAGACATTTTATTATTTCTGTTTTCCAGCTAAGAAGAATAGTGTGATGATGTCTTTGCACTGGGGATTTATTTTTAAATTTTAGAGTTTGAAGTCATCAGATTTTAGGTTCTGCTTAGACTTGATTCGATTATGCTGTTATTTGTCATGGTTTTTATCTGTGTGCATAGGCACCTTTTATTTTTTAGGTCCAATTATCAGAGTTGTTTAGAATCTGTAGAAAGGATTGGGCATTGAGACTGATGCCTTTATGTGGCAGTTTGCTATGTCTCACAGCTGCAAAATACTGCCACCCATGCTTCTCTGGCAACAAAAACAAGATTTGTTAAGGAGAGGATATGGAATGGTCATTATAAATACATTTTCACTCAGCGGGAGGCATGGAGTAGAGTCATTCACTGTGTACTCCAGTCACTAAGTCAGTGTTCTAATCTCATGTTGAAAGGATGCAGCTAAAGAAAACTTTTTATAAGCAACTGTCTCATCCACATTGCACAATGTGATTATAGGTATTTTACAAATGTATATATCTATTATGTTTGAAAAAATATTAACCCATTAAAACTAGCTCACCTGTCAGATGTTGATAGTTATGATTTAACAAACATGCTTCTTCAAAAGCTTAGGAAGTGCCATAGAAACTGAGAAGATATGATGGCCACAGGAAATAGCTCAAAATATTCCTATTAGTCCTCTGTCCCTTTATTTTACCTGAATGTTTAAAATTATTTATTCTGTGGAAATGCAAATATTGTTCTACCACCTGCTGATATCTGCTTTTCTTTAACCCGATTTGCCGCTGGGTTATTACCATTGTGCTTAACTTGATAATAACCTAGACTCTTTTTTTGGAGAAAGTGACTTCTATTGCCATTGCTGAAAAAGCTTTTTCCTCTACTGCTTGTCATGTCTTACTGTTGCAAAGCATGTTTTGTTTGAACTTAATTATTGCTTCAGGCAAAACAGGTGGACTCCCTTCCTTGTTTTGAGCTACAGCAGATCAGGGTTTTGCGATGATGGGTAAACCTGAAGCCTTCATAAAGCTGAGGGTTTTGTGTGCAAACTTTTCTCATTTTGCACCTGTCGTTTTTAATCACGGTTCATCATAGCTACCTCATGTCGTGTAGCCACATGACCACCAGAATGACACTTATCATTACAAATAAGAACCCAGTTTGAGTTCTTACCTGCATTTGGAGGGGGGAAGGATGTTTGAGGGAAAACCAAAAAGAAAAACAATTGGTTTTATAACATATTTTAAGGTGTTCCATGTGCTTTCATTCTTACTTCACTACTTCAGGTCCGACTATACACATACGGATTTTTAAATGTATTTCAGAAAGGAATTTGATAAGTGATAATTGGAAGAATATATAAAGAATGATTGGATGACCAGTAGTGATGGCTGATACATAATTTATTAATCTTCTCCATTAAAAAATAATAAAAAGAAAGCAAATGGAAATAAAACAAAAAATGACTTAGTTGACTCAACATGATATTTTATATATTGTATATGCATGTATATATGTATATATGTATATCACATTGTATATGTATGATGCATACATATATGTAATTTATATCCAAATTATTTAGGATTCAAAATATTTATTACACTCTTTGATGCAACTCTAATTATATAGAAATATTACCTTGGGTATTATGTGGAACTCATTTAAAACACAACAGAGTAGAAAATTAAATGCACACATACACATATGCAAAAACTGATATCATATGTACTGAACAGTATGTACAAAGGATGGTTCAAGATAGTTGGGCAATGCATAGCTTACTTCTTCCATTTAATTCTTTGGGGTTTCCTATATTTTCTGTTATAGATATATATTACATAAAATGAGGAAAATAAGGTTATTTGACAAAAGATAAATTTAAACTCATAGAAATCATTCTGACAAAAGTGAAAATGTGAGGTTAATTCAAACTCCACCGAACCCAGGAAAATAAACGTAAGGTAATCATTTTTATAGGGAAGTAATTGACCTGGGCAGTTAGTAGTTTGAAATAACTACACAGGTGAAAGGTGATATTATCAAAATATAGCCCCAAATTATGGGAGACAGATTTGAAACAATTTAGAGGAAAGATATAAAAGAGTCTGGGGCATGAGATACTGTAAAGAAAAGTGATTTAAATTTTCTGTTTTCTGACGTGAATTTTAATTTAGTATTTTAGATGACCTCGAAGAAGAAGCACATAGAAGTTCTAAAAATGCAAGTTCCGAGAGAGGTCTATATAATTTTTAATGATGAGGCAAAATAATAGGAAGAAGGACATGCAAATAAAGAAGTATGTAAGAGAAATTATGTATTTATATCTCTATAATTTTTTTTTAAAGTACTTGACCACTTTTTTCTTTCTTTTTTTTTTTTTAATTTTTATTTATTTATTTATTTATTTATTTATCTATTTATTTATTTATTTATTTATGGCTGTGTTGGGTCTTCGTTTCCGTGCGAGGGCTTTCTCTAGTTGCGGCAAGCGGGGGCCACTCTTCATCGCGGTGCGCGGGCCTCTCACTATCGCGGCCTCTCGTTGCGGAGCACAGGCTCCAGACGCGCAGGCTCAGCAATTGTGGCTCACGGGCCCAGTCGCTCCGCAGCGTGTGGGATCTTCCCAGACCAGGGCTCGAACCCATGTCCCCTGCATTGGCAGGCAGATTCTCAACCACTGCGCCACCAGGGAAGCCCATCTCTATAATTTTTATTACATAATCTCCAGGACGTGTACTAACCGTGTTGTATAAATTTATTAAAAATGATTTCAGAGACAAAACAACTTAATGAGTTGGTATAGCTCATAAATTATTTCTATCTTGAGGCTGCTGAGTAATTATCAACCTCAATAAAGTTTTGAATTTTTCAACAATGAGAGATCAAGACTTGTAATAATACTAAAATGTAGCTCCAGCCCAGAGCTTTCCTAAATCTATCACTTTCAATTTTTGTATCTAAAGAAATCCACAAAATCATTTTGTGATCATTTAAGTGCGTTTTTCAAGTGAATGTTATTGTTATTCATGTTTGATATTAATAACTTATGCCTGAATGCAGAAATGATGTGGATTGATCCAGAAGATAGTTTCTTGTTGTTCTTTTCATTATGTATCTTTTGATAATTGTTAGTATGAGGATGAAATATATATATCTACTATCTTTATTGGACTATGAGTTTAGAAACTTTGCTGGGATAATCATTGTATTCAATTTTCCTTTGATTTTCTCAGTTCTCTTTGCACCAGCTGTGCTCAGTAAACATGTGTTAAATTGAAAAAATAAAAAGAGAATCATTTATTTAGAATACAAATTTACAAACATCTGCATTCACCTTAACAAAGCAATGATTCTATGTATAAGACCCAGTGACTGCAAAAAGTAGTTAATGGTTTTAAATATTCACATTACATAGCTTCTGCATGGAATTGCTCACACACCAGATTCTGTGTCACTGAGAGCATTGAGAACACCAAATGCAATTAAAAATAAACCACCTGATGTTGCAGTCGAATTGCCACTAGATGTAGTGCTTAAGCAATTTTAGAAATGCAGGTGTGCGTGTATAATGATGCCCCCTTAGAACTCTTTTTAGATGTTATCCAGTGTGAATGTAAAGCCACAACATTCCATAGGTAGAGAGCAGAATTTTTCTTTTTTTCAATTTAAATTTTATTTTCAAATTACCTTTTTTTTTGGTGGCATTATACAGAATAGTATTGACAATTTATGCAGCTATCTGTAGTTTAATTTATGCTATAACTTCTGTTCTGTATGAAATTCCTGCTTTCTCTATGGATTTCCTTTTCCAGATAGGATTGGAATGAGCTTTAAATAGGAAAATTACAGTCTAAGGATACAATTAAAATCAATTTCATCTGAGAAATAGGCAGTGTTTTTTAAGTTAAAATACAGTAAATCATCATGTATTTTATTTCACTTGAAATAATTCATCTAATACACTTTATTTCTTCATCATTACTACCTCTGTTTTCACCTTTAGGAACACTTAATTCTCCATCTTCTTGTGTCTTTGCTATGCCTTCTGAAATAATCCCAGGGCTAATTAGCCATATGAATTCTGCTCTTTTCCAGGTTTTGAATTTTTTTCATAAATATTTATCTGTAAAAAACCAGGAAAGATCCTGAAAACATAACTCCCAATCTCATTAATAAAAGTTCATATATCTTCATTTTTCTTCCCATAATTTTTATGTAAGTTAAATAGCACATTAAATAAATTTAAAGTTCCTTTTCCATTTCCCTCACTCTCTACTCAAAGGCAACTATTCTGCTACATTTGATAGACATTCTTCCAGTTAGTATTTATATGTTTTACTAATTCTGTGTTTCATAACCAATTCATTATATTACATATTAATGTTATAATGTGTATATCTACACATGTATATTTTCTTCAGCAAATGACCATTTTATTTAAGATTACCTTTTTAAAGCCTATCCATGTTTATAAACATATATATAACATTTTATTTTATATTTTACATAATTTACATTTTTGATTTCCAAAAATGTATTACTTCCATTTTATATCAAACTGTTTATTTTTACGGATGTGATATCAATTTGAGGATGTTTAGTATGCTTATGAGCATAATAAGATGCTGTTAGTAAAATAAACCATCCCCAAAATTAGTAGTCTAAAACCACAATAATTTTATCCTCATCAATTTGCTATTTGAGAGGGCTTAGTGGGAACACCTTGTTATTGCTTTAATCAGCATTACCTGGTTTACCCAAAGTCTAAAATTTAAATCACCTCAAAGTTTGTTGGCTAATGTATCTAGCAATTGATGCTGTCTGTCAGCAGGACCTTAGTAGGGATCCTCAGCATGACCTCTCCATGTGGTCTAGGCTTCCTCAGACATGGTGTCTGGGTTCCAAATGGCAAACATCCCAAAAGAGAGAAAGCCAAATGGAAGCTGCATTTTCTTTCTAACTTGTCCTAAGACATCACTCAGTGTCCCTTCTGCTAGATTCTATTTATTAATCTGGGTTTCCAGAGCCCCTCACCTCTTGAAAGAGAATGCCAGGGTTCTGGAAGAAAAGATCGGACTGAAATATTACTATGGACTTTATGAAAAATATAATCTGCCACAGTCTGCCTTCTCATCAAAACAGCTCTTATCCACCCCACGTGTTAAATAAAATCACCTTGTGTTCCAACCCCACACCCCCAAAATCTCATTCCATCAGATAATCAGGCTCAGGCTGAGGTTCAGGATCTTATCATCTAAATCAGGACCAGATGTGGATGAGCTTTGTTGGGGGTGGTACATCAATTACAGCTCCATTGATTTTTCTCTCAGTCTGAAAATTTGTGAACAAGGCAAATTATTTGTTCCCTATATTCAACAAAAAGTAGAGAGAAAGGCATGAGATAACTGCAATAGACATTCCCTACAAAAAGGAAGAAATGTGAGGGCTACAGTAGTCACTGGTCCTAGCAATTCTGAAATCCAACTGAGTTCTGGCTGCGAGTTGCTTGCTTCTCTAAACACAATTTAGTCCCAATTCTGGGAAATGACTCTCCATGGCTTTTTACTCTGCCTGCCCTCTGAGCTCTTGTTTTTACCTCGTGAGTTTGAGTCATTCTCCCTTACCTATAAGAAAATATTTGTGTTTGAAACTAAGTAGTTCTTCAGCCTATTTCTTGCCTATGGTACTCCATGGGTTTAACTGCTTCTTTTTGTTTTTACTGTCTTATCTCTTTTAGTAAAAGCTGATATAACTTGATTAAAAAGTTTGTGGGTTTACACTATGCAGTTATAATACAACCCTGTAGACAAAAGCCACACCCAGAGACTTCTTTAGGAGAAACTCGTCTTTATTAAGCACTTAAAAATACACCATTGTCATCTGGCCTTTATCTTTTCTTATAAGAATCCATGAATTATTTCTCTCATTGTCCTTCTATGTACAATTGTCCTTTTTCTCTGGATTCTTCTTTCTTCCTTTTTTTCCTTTCCTTCCTCCTTCTTTCCTTCCTTCCTCTTTCCCTCTTTCTCCCTCTCTCTCTTATTTTTTTAGTTTTTTGAAGTTTTACAGTGATGCCCATGGTATAGTTTTCTTTTTATCAATCTTGCTTGGTATTCACTGAGCTTCCATAGTTCCAAGTTAATAAACATTTGGCTGTTATTTACTCAATTTTTTCTGCCTTATTTAATCTTTTTTCTCTTTGCTCACTTGATATTGTCCATCTTTGACCACTTGATGTTGCCCTACAGGATTATGAGTATTCATTTTACTTGTTCTCACTATTTTCTTTCTCTCTTTTGAGAAGAATCAATTTATTGATAATCTCTTAAATTTCACATTCACTTACTTCTGTAGCTTCCAATCTTCTGTAAGCCCATTCAGTGAATTTTTCATTTCAGATATTATAATTTTAAGTTACAGAATTTTTCTTTGGTTCTTTGTTATAGTTTCTATTTCTCTGCTACTTCCCATCTGTTCATTTTGTCAATGTTTTCCCTTAGGTTTTAAAATATATTTCTAATATCTTTAAAAATATTTTTATGTGCTAATCCTACTATCTGTATCATCGTCTGTTTTCACTGATTTTTCTTTTGATATTTTCGAACTTATACATTCATTAGGGAATTTTAATTGCATCTTAGAGATTTTTAATGATGGAGTCTGAATTATGTTTCCTTCCTTTAAAAGGTGTTGAGTTTTGTCATCAGCAGTCATTTAAATTACTGGCACTATCCTTTGGATTTGTTATGCTTGGTCTTATTACATGTTAGGGCTACTCTACTTTATTTTTAGTCCTAGAGCTTAATCATTACTCTAAGTTTGTGGTCTTTATTCATAAGATATGACCGTTCTGGAATCTACATTTAATTCACAAGTAATTAATTCACGAAGACATTTAGTCTCTAGGTAGATCAGAATCACAATGCTCCCAGCCTTTAGCAATATCTATCTTCATTTACTTCACAGCTTCTGAGGGTCAGCAGTCTCCTAAATTAAGATTCCTCTTCTGAATGAGAAGCTCTCTGTCAAATACCTATTGGGGACACCACACAGACTTCTGGTGCCAGCTTCTGCAATTTTCCCTATTTCTGGTGGCCTACATTACACATGTTAGTTGGTTCAGCAGCAGTATCTAACTCCATCATCTACCACCTCAACTCAGTGAATTCACTGTGTTTTGCTTGTTCTTCATGGTCCTCATCTGTTGTCCAGAAAGTAGCTTCGTGCAGAAAGCCAGGATGAATAGGAGACTCACCTGGTGTGTTACCCTTCTGCCATGGATCATAGTCTTGAGCAGCCTTCTGGCTAATAACTGAAAACAAAAGGATTGCTTTATTTACTATGTCAAGGTTTATAGTTACTTGTAGTTGGAGAGTTAGTTTGGAACCAGTTATGCTAGAAATAAACATTCTATCTCATATGAAAATTTTAGAGCTGAAGCTTTTACATAGTTTCTAATTAGTGATATCTGGGTAATAAAACAAAAGAGGATGTGAAATGAATATGTCCTTTTTAATATTTAAGACTACTGTATTTGGGGTTGTAGTGATGACATTGATATTTATTTACTATTCCTACTCGAAAATAAGAAAAGGATTATAGCTTTTATCTAGTGTAATTTGTAATAGTATATATTTTTCAGATGTCTTTGCTATTTTTTAATGGATAGGAGATTAAGTTGTATTGTGAGAATATATGGGCTTTCAGATTCAAATATATCATGGTTAAAGTTCCATTTATGTTAATTATAATGTGTATATTCTTCAAATTACTTAAACTTCCTAAGCTTTCATCTCATTTTACAAGTAGAAGTAATGATTGTTAGTTCAGATTTTCTTGTTAAGATTAAATGAGTAAATGGAAGTGAACGTGCCTGGTAGATTTGCTGGTAAAGACGGCACTGATTAATTATAGCTTTTATCTTTGTATTGTGACAAATCAAGTTATTTTTGTAAATTGGATAATAATTTTGCATAGGTAGATCACAATTGCAGGAATGACTTATTTCCATTTTTGATTAGTCTTCATTTGCAGTGGCTGAAAACTATTTTTATTTTTAAACATAACATAATTCCCTTGCACTAGCTATTCACATTGCTGATCAACTTGCTAAATATCTTTAAAAAGTCATTGAGGAGAGTCAGTGGAGCTCCAGAGATGTAAAATTAAACAGTGATTCTTTTCGTATACTGTAATGCAGTGGAAATCAGTGGGAAGGTGAATTGTTGATAGTGTAATTGTTATTAGATCCATATACTTTACGATTATACATACTTTCCCTGATTCTATCTGATATTATTCAGTAAAAGCACTGGCACATATCTGAGGAATCTAAGGCACAAAGTTTAAGTAGGCCTAGAATTACATAATGTCAGAGCCAGAACTTGGAGAGAGATAGGGAGCCTAGATTACAGTTTTGCCATTTCTATATGGGCCAGGATCCATGGTAAAGGATATTTAAAACTCTGGGTTACATGGAGAAACACTAAGGATAAAACAATGCATTTGGATAAACTGATAGATGATCAATATTTTAAATACCTAAGACATCTGTGTGCAAAATGAATTTAGAGGTTAGGTGATGTGATTGCTACTGCTTGAAAAATAAGCTCTCTCTTTCCTGATATTAAAATCTATAGGACCAGTCTCCTCTTAATGCCAGTAGCAAAACAAATAACACTGTCTCATGCTATGTCCATTTCTTGTTTCCTCAGAAGTATTTCTCATGGGCGGTAATTATATATTTAGGACAGGCAAGATTTTTTTAGTTTGTTTTGGGGTTAAGTTACTCTAAAGTTTGTTCAGTTACCCCAATGTTTATTTCCTTCCAATTCATCTCCTATGAAAATAATACACATTTTATACTATGACTGAAAATTTGTATAGAAAAGCAACAGAAGAGGACCAACATTATATTTTTACCCACTGGTATTTTTTTTTTTTTTTTTTTAGCTCTGGAAGAGAGGAGGTGAATAATAAATAGATGCACTGAACTTGAGGGAAACGTGTTTTTCTGTGTTAAAGATTGAAATGGAAGTTACAAACGTAATTCTGGTTTACTGCACACATGTAGCAAATTTTTAAGGAACAAAAAGTTTATTACATCAAGGACAGCATGAGACAATGGTTTTAAGGGCTTTAATAATAACCGTGAAAAATCTTCACCATGATATATTAGCTGTGACATATCTTACAAAGTGTCATGTAGAACTTGCTGAATTGTATCACTGAAGGCTGCAATCCTTAGAACAGTGTTCTTCAAATGTAGGTCGTTGTGTTCTTTTGTATAATCAGAAGTAGTCAGAGAGCTTTTATGATGCTCAAACAAACAAAAAATAATGAAAACCGTATTATTAATTCATTTCAAGATACAGCTCATAGTAGTTACAGCATAAGTGACCCTCTTATCCAAATGTCAGTTAATAAAGAGTGAACCTTGAAAAGTCTGGGGGTTCAGTTGTTTATAATAATATATTTGATACGAAGAAGTGTGTTACTTAAAATACTGCTTGGAGTTACATTTTATCTATTCTGGACGGTAGTGTGGTTTGAACAAATGAGGGTAATAACGATATAGTATTGTAGTAACGGAAGTAGTAGTAATAAAAATAAAAGCCAACATTTACTGTGCTTTTCGTATGTGTCAGTTAAAAACATTTAATGTTGACCTTAAATATGTCTATGAAAGACAGGGTAAGATTTTGGAGAGAATAGAAGCACGCAGAGATTTGTTGCTGAACTGCAGCTTCTTTTTCTAAAGGAAGTTACCAGTTTTCTCAATACTGGCAAGTGACTAAGAATTTTGAGCTTTGTCTGGGCAAAGGTCATTGTCGCAGGGCGAGTAATAGGTCTGACAGAACTACAGTTAATATATTAAAGATTTGCAGGGCCTCTAATCTCTTATCATTTTCTTATAAGTTATTCACTGAAATATGAAGTTATATTAGAAGGAAGCTAAGAATTATAAGCAGGATATATGAAAAGGATAACAGCATTTAAAAAAATATTCTTCCACTGCCAAGGACCCTGAGATTGTAGTTCAGGACCCACTGGAAAAGGAGGAAGACTTCCCATTGAACATATCAAGCTTTCTGTTTAAAGAATGTGCTTTTTTTTTTTTGGTTCCACATATAAGTGAGATTATACAGCATTTATCTTTTTCTGACTTATTTCACTTAGCATAATGCCCTCAACTTTCGTCCATGTTGTCACCAATGGCAGGATTTCCTGCGTTCTCATGGCTGAGTAATATTCCATATGCACACACAATGTGTGTGTGTGTGTGTATAATTTATCAATTCACCCATTGATAGACACTTAGGTTGTTTCCATGTGTAAAGAAACAGGGAGTACAATGGTGGTTGCCAGGGGCTGGGAAGTGGGGTAAATAGGGAGATGTTGGTCAAAGGGTACAAACTTCCAGCTATAAGAGGAATAAGTTCTGGAGATCTTATATTCAGTGTGATATAGTTAACAACACTGTATTATATATTTGAAATTTGCTGAGAGAGTAGATCTTAAATGTGCTTACCACACACACACACATATGTAATTATGTGAGGTGAGGCCTTAACTAACTTTATCATGGTAACCATTTCACAATATTTTTCGTACCAAATCATCACGTTGTACCCCTAAAACTTACAGAATCTTATATGTCAATTATATCTCAGAAAATCTGGAAGTAAAAAGAACACAGGAGGTTTGATTTGCATTTCTCTAATAATTAGTGATGTTGAGCATATTTTCATGTGCTTTTTGGCCTGCTGTATGTCTTCTTTGGAGAAATGTCTATTTAGATCTTCTGCCCATTTTTTGATTGGGTTGTTTGTTTTTTGATATTGAGCTGCATGGCTGCTTGTATATTTTGGAGATTAATCCCTTATCGGTTCCTTCGTTTGCAAATATTTCCTCCCATTCTGAGGGTTTTTTTGTTTTGTTTATGGTTTCCTTTGCTGTGTAAAATCTTTTAAGTTTCATTAGATCCCATTTGTTTATTTTTGGTTTTATTTCCATTACTCTAGGAGGTGGATCATAAAAGACCTTGTTGCAATTTATGTCAGAGTGTTCTGTCTATGGGCAGAACTCTTTTAAAACAGACTCCAATACCATGCACTGGGCATGCCAATGTCTCTTCCTCTTCATGTATCTAATGTACTTCTTATTTAATAGAGAAAATGAAGCAATGCAAATAAAATAATAGCTTGATCACAGGAAAAAGGAGTGTGGTTAGCTACACTCCAGGAAGAGAGGTGAAACAGAGGTAGGATGAAGCCTTAACAAAAGTTTAACCTAGGTTTGATTTAGCTCAGACATGATGGAATTAAAGTAGTTATTCCGCAGCAGGGGAAAGAGTGAACATTTCTTCAAGAAAGAAAATATAACCTGGATCCTTCAAAAAATGAAAATAATGTATAATATTTATTAAAATAATTTCTTGGCATGCCAAAAGACAGGGATATGTTGCTAAAAACAAGAGAAAAAGAAGATAACATGAATGGACCCATAAGAAATCTAGATATTGAAATGATCAAACCAGGATTTGAAAGGAGTTATCATTAATGTGTTCAAGAAAATAAGGTAAGTAAATGACAAAAAGATTAAAAGATGGATAATTTCACCAGAGAATTATGTTTATTAAGACAAGTTATATAACACTTTCTGAATGAAATGTAATATCTCAAATCAAATATGAGACCCATGAGAAAGCAAGATGGGTTAACTGGTAGACAGAGCAGTAGAGAATATTCAACTGAAGCACAGTAGGGGAAAAACAAAGAGGAATGGAAAAGTCAGTATAAAACAGAGGCTTCCCTGGTGGTGCAGTGGTTAAGAATCCACCTGCCAATGCAGGGGACACGGGTTCGAGCCCTGGTCCGGGAAGATCCCACATGTCGTGGAGCAGCTAAGCCCGTGTGCCACAACTACTGAGCCTGTGCTCTAGAGCTCGCATGCCACAACTACTGGGCCCACGTGCCACAACTACTAAGCCCACGTGCCACAACTACTGAAGCCCTCACGCCTAGAGCCCATGCTCCACAACAAGAGAAGCCACGACAATGAGAAGCCCGCGCACCGCAACAAAGAGTAGCCCCAGCTCACCGCAACTAGAGAAAGCCCACATGCAGCAACAAAGACCCAACGCAGCCAAAAATAAATAAATTAAATAAATAAACTTTAAAAAAACCAAAAAAGACATAAAATAGATGTGAAAGGATGATGTCAGAGGAAATGAACTAATTCACTTACATCCTTATATAGACTGAATTAAACTGTTTGGTGTTATTTCAAGTATAATGAGAAATTACTGAAAAGTTTTAAGCTATGGAGTAAATGACCACATATATGTTTTTGAATATTCCTCTGGCTGCTGTGTAGGTGATAGGCAAGGGAGGCCATTTAGGAGGCCAATGTGGTAGTACAGGTGAGAGATAGTAGTGATTTGGATTATGGGCTAACAATGGAGAAGTTAGTTGGATAAAGCTTGAAGGTTGCACTTAAGGGACTAATCATTGATTGGATATAGGAGAAAAGGAAGAAATTGGATGAATTGCTCTAGAAAGTTGTAGGAGAAAGTATTTCTCTATTAAAAATTCAGAGTTAATATTTTTTGATAAATCATTTAGGGGATGATAAAACATAAATAATCATTTGTTTAGGTTTGTTTTTATTGATTTTAAAAACTATGTTTTAGTTAAAAACCTTTGAATATTTAAATGTATCCTTTGTTTTAGGTATTATTTTCTTTAATGTATGCTTTGTATTTATGTATTCTTTAATTGAAGAACTCTGGATGGCATCTTGATTCTATAATCTGTATTTCTACTATCATAACCATTTTATATTCATGGCAAGAATTATACTGTGTGTGTCTGTGTGTGTGTGTGTATGTGATATATACCTAGCATGTATCAGATATCCCATTAAGATAAACCATTGATAACATGAAAAAGGGGTATTTGAGTTTTTAAGGTATATATTATTATTGGTCTTTGTTTTTTTCTATCAATATCTGTAGTCTCATTTCATGTACTAGCTATAAATCAAATATACTTAAAAACACTTTCTTTCACCCAGAAATGTGGTTGTATTAATGCCCACTACACTCTCTATAGTATTGTCTCCTGATTCTCCACTAAAATGATGAAAGTCATTTTTGACCTGAAAAAATAGGAAAACTCTAGGAACTGGAAGAATACTGACACTATTATTATTTGAACTATCTGGATGGAGAAATAGAAAGAGAGTGAGAGAAAGGAAAGAGTAGATAAGAGAAGAAGAGAAAAATGTGAATGGGAATGTAACTAGAAAGCTCAAAGATTGCATTGACCCAGCAGGCATATCTGTGTATTTGTGTGTATTTTAGACAGTTGTATAAGCAGGAGTGGGAAGCATAAGGAATAAGATGGGATGTGATAAAAGGGACTTTGAAACAAACAATATTTTCAGGGTAAAGTTTCTCTACTAGAAGTCATTTATATAATTCTATGGGAAGCTTTATGTTGTATCTAATATGAGATGCAGTCTACAATGAATAGAATAATTTAACTCTATTTTCCAGGCCTTGGTATAATGAAGGCTTCCCTGCTGTCCCCATTATCACATTAGCTTAAATTAGTTTGTCTATTCGTTATCTGCCAACTAGGAGATAATTGAATCTGAGAAAAGGAAAACGAGTCTTTTTTTTTTTTATTGCAGGTGAAAGGCCAGATAAGCTCCATATTTTGGCATTATGCCTTAGAGAGATACTCAGAATGTGAGAGCAGGGGTTTCTAGGCACTTTCATAGCCCTGAATGCTTCATGGGGCTGATGGGTGAAGTTTACAGTGGGCAAATGTGGACAAGATGCAGAAACTCAAAGAAAAATTGAACTAGCTGAGAATTTTGGCTATTAGTAGCCCTGATAATGAATATCATGGAAGGCTATAGACATTATTTTCCTAGAATTAATTTTAAAACTTCTGTAAAGGTCACCCTGAATAGTGAGAGAGTACCTGGATGATGGCAGAAGCAAATTCTTTAGATGGTTTGATGTCTTTGAACTGTAATCTAAAGCACAAGCTTTGGTGTAATTTAATGCAGTTATTTTTTCCCTTTCATATCGGGTTCTGAAAGCACTATCCCCAAATGGATCTATTTTTTATGCTGTCTCTGGTTGCAAAAGAAAGTTATTTCAGTATCACTCCAACTCTAGTGGTAATCAGGTATACCTTAAATATGAATCTACTCTAAGAAGTTGCAATTACAGCAAAAGACAATCTTAGTTTGAAATAACCATTTGAAAGTAACCAGGCAATGATGGTATAGTAAATATGCAGATCTCTGAATCAGTGCCTCTATCTAACATTAAAAAGAATCCAGCCATTATAGAACCTACAAAACCATGAAAATATATGTGTTTATGTGAACATGTCTTTTTTCTATAATAAAAAATAAACTTATCGACTATGCTGTTACAAACTGTTAAGAAGTAGAGATATATTAAGTAGTTTAGCATTTTTTTAATATAAAACTATGCACCCAAAAATGTCTGTTACTAGGTTTTGTAAGTATTTGGGCTTATTCTATTTCCACATTGCCTCAAAACTTTTTTCTAATCCCGCCTTTCCATGTCTCAAGGACTTTTTTTTTTCCTATTGTGTGCTTAATCTGCAGTATAGTCTTTCAAAAAATTCAAATTTGATAGAGAAAGTCCCCCATTAAAAATCCAGGAAGGTTCACTATTGCTTTCAGATCAAGTCTCAACTCCTCACCATGGATTACTTATGGTTATTCAAGATATTCCCCAATTTTGTCTGTCCAGGCTCATCTCTCACCTTACACTCTAGCTCAAGGCATCTGGAACTGCCCTTCTATTTTGCCTTAGTTAGAAAACTAAAACCCCTCTACACATCAGCTCATGCAAATACACACTGTAGTAGGGGTGGAGAAAGAATAGTTCTCTATTCAACCAAAGTTCAATTGCGGTTTTGGCTTAGAACATCCGCTACAAACCTAAGACAAATTAAATGCAGTAATACCTACATACACATACACAGATAATATACATATATATTGTTAAGGAAAGAAAAGTAGGCAAATGTTTTATATCTGTATAGACTGGACGCTCTGTGGATAGGGACCTGTCTCTATTTGCTCACCTTAGTAAAATGCCTGATCACAGAAGGTCCTCCATAAAAACTTTTTGAATGAGTGAATATATAAAATTAATGCCAAAATTCTAGGTCAGTGTATAACTCTGACTTTAACTTAGACTGCTTAACAGAATCCCTATTGCTTTGTGAAAAGCCTGCCTTACTATTAATTTTCCTCTTCTCAGGTTGATTTTATACACATTTGTAAGGGGCAAAATGTAAGCATTAAAAATACAGAGACATGCTAACTAGAAGTCAGTATGCTTGTTATTTTTATCAGTTTCAAAGTATTTATTCTAGTCAAACATGTGATTAAAAATAACTTAATGAAGAGACTGAATTTGCTATTCTAAATATGAAAATATTATATTGCATGTGCATTATAATGATGGATGAAAAACATGCTAAATATTTGATACAAAATTGTATTCTACAATTTTCCTTCTGGGAAAAGGAACGAAGGAATTTGTTTATTAGATTCTAAGATTTGGCTGTTCATTTTAACTATTTTCGAGAAGAGGTCTGGCAAAATCCAATGATAAAATACTCTTTTTGACTGTGAATTTTGTTATATAATAGGTTAAATTACAATATTCCACATATATTTAAGTATGCATGTCTCTCAATGTAATTCAGTCATTTCATTGAGTAGTTGCTGGCTCTCTTTGGGGGCATTCCTCTCATGCCCAATACCTGTTCATCTCTTCTAAGTTTATCAGGGTAACTAAAATATTTGACTCGACCCATGGATTCTTGGAAGAATAATTTGCATATATCAAGAAACTCCTGAGGCCCTTGCTACAGATATCTCATTCCCTTATTAGCAGAACAGATGCTTAACAAATATGTGTTCAATAAATTTTATGAATGAGGGCAAATGATGATGGCCTGGGGTCAGATTGACCAGTGGTTGAAAATCAACTTGTTACATATTAGCTGTGTGCCCCTAAAATTTAACTTCTCTCATTTTAAAGCGGGAAAAATTCATTGGGTTGTTTGGAGCATTAAAAAAGATAATGGGCAAAATGCATAGGTATCTTGACTATTCAAGTAAATAAGTTATGAGAAGCATTTAGAACAGCGGCACAGAGTTACTTTCATAAATGTTTATTGTTGTTAATAGCAATATTGTCCACCTCGTGTGTATATTCAAACCAGCTCTTAGGCAACTTCTTAGTCTCCTTTTCTAAACCATTTATAATGCAAATCATTTGGAAGAGATGTAGGATTGGGTGAGACAGACAAGACCTTGAGGAACCTCTCAGACCACAGTCCATGACCGGGCACAGAACTAGCATTGAACCAAAATTGCTTTGGCTTCAGAGCATTGATGTGATATCTGCTTTGTCTGAATTCCCTGATTGTTTCCAGGGTTAAGGACCACAGATTCTAGGTAGTCTGGTTGAGTTCCATCCTACCCTTGGTGGATCCAAAGAAATTTTAGAACCTTTATGTCTCTGGTTTGAAAGATGTTAGGACTAAGCTTCTCTGTTCTTGGTAAGCACGGAAACCAGGTGCTCATGGGAACTTTATGCAGACGAGAATATACTTTGCAACCTGAGTGTGAGGATCCAAGCAGATTAGTTGATCTGGCAAAATTAGGAAACACAGCAGTGGCCTAGGACGGTTCTTACCTCGGTGGCCTAGGAAGAAGTAGCTGATATGTGTTCTGTGAGTCTTACAGATAATACCTAACTTTTCTTAGCCTCAGTTTTTCATCTGAAAATATCTGTTTCCTTAAAGCTCTAAAATATTTATCGACTGTAACATTCTATGAGATCAAACCTCAAATCAACATAGATGATATAAAATAAATCATGTGGAGGAAACATAAAGCAGCCTAACCTACAATGTACTCCTATGATAATGTTCACACTGGATAGATACAGGGTACATTGAAGTGGGAGAAGGTTCTGGGAAGAGAAAGCTGTAGAGAAAAACCTTCTGGCTGGTGAAACAGGGAAAGACCTGAGGTAAATATGTCAAAATGCTTTTTACTATTTTCCTTTAAATAGCACCTCTGGCCAGATGTCTTTGAACTCACCAGAAAGAGAAACTATTCTCTGAAGTTGATCTCAACGCCTAAGGGAAAGTTGGAGAAAGATCTAAAATCATGACCATTAGCCCCGGGGAATATACATTTTTAATCAAGGGTGAGGTGTTGGGAATGTTATTGCAACTTGAATGCCAAGGTATTTAAGTTTTGAAGCAAAAAAATCCCTGGAGATCTGCTGACAGCACCTAGTCCTTACATGGATTTAGACTAAGGCTTTTTATATGTAAACAAAGCCTAGATGACATCCTGTGGGGAAACTGGCAAATAGTCACCTGCGATTAATTGAATGTCACCTTCACACTTTTTTAAGGGAAAAACATTCTTTCAAGAGGGAAAGCTCTGCTGAAAGGAAACGATGCACAGAGGGAGGTTTGCTTATTTATTTGCCGCATCCCTCATGAACTGGTTGCCCAGCTTTAGCTGGAAAATTAAAAGGAGTCACAGGTCTGTTGTTAAAACATTCATATTCAGTATTATATGAAGATAAGTAATATGGAAAATGGTGATTTCCTGACAGTGTATATAATTTTGTTTCAGTTGGGAAAGGAGTGAATACTAGATTAGCACCCTGAATTCCTTAGGGGAAGACCAAATCTATATATTTTTAGTGTAAATTTATGCTATATATTTGTAGGGGGCATCCACAGATTACCCACATGACTTTAATGATAAATTTGATATTCAAATGCATTTTATAGGTATATTGATAGATACTATATTCCCAAGAGGTATACATTTTTAAAAAATTTTTATTTTATATTGGAGTATAGTTGATTAACAGTGTTCTCTTAGTTTCAGGTGTACAGCAAAGTGATTCAGTTATACAAATACATGTATCTATTCTTTTTCAAATTATTTTCCCATTCAGGTTATTACAGAATATTGTGCAGAGTTCCCTGTGCTATACAGTAGGTCCTTGTTGGTTATCTATTTTAAATATAGTAGTGTGTATATGTCAATCCCAAACTCCCAATTTATTGCTCCCCCCTCAAGTTTCCCCTTTGGTAACCATATATGTTTGTTTTCTAAGTCTGTTTCTGTTTTGTAAATAAGTTCATTTGTATCAATTTTTTTAGACTCTGCATATAAGCAATATCGTATATTTATCTTTCTCTTCACTTAGGTCCATCCATGTTGCTGCAAATGGCATTATTTCATTCTTTGTAATGGCTGAGTAATATTCCATTGTATATATGTACCACATCTTCTCTATCCATTCATCTGTTAATGGACATTTAGGTTGCTTCCATGTCTTGGCTATTGTAAATAGGGCTGCAGTGAACATTGGGGTACATGTATCCTTTCAAATTATGGTTTTATTATCTGGGCATATGAATATATGCCCAGGAGTGGGATTGCTGGATCATATAGTAGCTCTATTTTTAGTTTTCTTAAGGAACCTCCATACTGTTCTCCATAGTGGCTGTACCAATTTACATTCCCAGCAACAGTGTAGGAGGGTTCCCTTTCCTCGACACCCTCTCCAGGGTTTATTGTTGACTTTTTGATGATGGCCATTCTTACTGGTGTGAGGTGGTATCTCATTGTAGTTTTGATTTGTATTTCTCTAATAATTAGCGATGTTGAGCATCTTTTCATGTGCCCAAGGGGTATACATTTTGAATCTTCCTTTTTCAAATGAAGAGTAAGGAAATAAATCCAAGGTGACATAATATCCACCATATTAATCATCAACAAAATATGATTCCACTTTATTCAGATTCTTTAAGTAAATTTTTGATTTCCTTTTAGTTTGACGTACTCATGAAAACATTTTAGAACAAGTTGGCACACCGGTTCTTTATCGGTATCACATCTTTATAGTAAGCAGCAGATTTCTTAAAAGATGACGTCCCTACTTTAATGCTGTTAATATGACAGAAAGGGTTATATCTGTCAAGATTATCTGGCTTAAAGTATTAGGTTATTAAATTATTGCTGTCCCTTTTTGTGCATGTGATTTTTATACATACAATTTTTAAATCTAAATTCCCTCCAACACCCACCCCAAATAATCAAACAGTCTACAATGAGATGACATTGGAAATAGGATAAGTCTCAAAATATTTATAAAGTACCGTCATAAAAACAGATAAATGTCTCTTTTAACTCAGGGAAATACTTAAAACCCTCTAACCCTTATCTTTCTCTCTAGAAAAAGGGGATAGCAACACCTATGTTACAGGGTTGCCATTAGGTTTGAGTGAAATTCTGTGTTGTATTTGAGGCAATATACATAATCCCTATCACACATAGACTTTTCCATACAAACAGCAGGCTGCTCTTTTCATTATTCATTAGATTAGAATTGTCTGTCCTCCTCTTCCTTCTCTTCTTTTTTATTCTCTTTCCCCCTCTCCTTTGACTTCTCTTTTTCCTTATCAGAAATGTTCCTGGCTAAGAATGTACAAGGATACAGAGGGAAAAAGAGATGTTACTCCCAGAAAAAAGTTCATTCCCTGCCAAGACAAGGCATGGTTAAAAAGACTGGAAAAAATGCTAGCATATTTGATGGTAAAGTAAGTAAAATTTACATTTGCAGGTATAAAACTACAAGAGAAAGGAATAACATAGACAAAATAGAGAATTGCAAATAATTATCTCAATAGGATAAAATGTATGATATCATAAAGCTAGACTTCCCATATGTATGATTAACTAAAATAGAGGTTAGAGCTCATTTTCCTGTAAACTTACACTTTAAGATATTAAAAATATAACCATTTTTCAGCTTACCCTTCCCTCTCCCCGTGTCCTCAAGTCCATTCTCTACGTCTGAGTCTTTATTCCTGTCCTGCCCCTAGGTTCTTCAGAATCATTTTTTTTAGATCCCATATATATGTGTGGGACGAAGTGAGAGAGTGGTATGGACATATATACACTACCAAATGTAAAATAGATAGCTAGTGGGAAGCAGCCACATAGTACAGGGAGATCAGCTCGGTGCTTTGTGACCACCTAGAGGGGTGGGATAGGGAAGATGGGAGGGAGACGCAAGAGGGAGGAGATATGAGGATATATGTATATGTATAGCTGATTCACTTTGTTATAAAGCAGAAACTAACACACCATTGTAAAGCAATTATACTCCAATAAAGATGTTAAAAAAATATAACCATTTTTATAATAATGAAGCAAGAGATTTCCATTTTAGAGACTGCAACACACAATAATTTCTTCAAACCTTGCTCTAAACTAAGTCAATAGTATACTTTCCTTACTAACATTTAAAAGGTACATGTTTCAATATTTTCAAACTAATTATTTCTCGACAAAGTATACCTTAATAAAAATCTATACAGATTTTTCATAATTCCCCACTGTTGTATGGTTAAACAATCTATTTCTGTCACTTAGATGTGATTTTTTTTCTTAAATTTAAATTAAGTAATTTAAATTAAATAATTAACTATAAACTTGTTTATACCATATGCTAGAAATTAACCAGACTTAGATCCAGTGGGGTTTTTTTGTTTTTTGTTTTTTTAGGATATAAGAAACACTTGCATATGAATAAATTCTACTAATCTTTAAGAAGAGTCTTTAGCAAGTAAGCTTCATGCTTGATCAATTTCTGAATGCTTGGTTTTTCTGCATAAAAAAATAATTTTATATACATTGGCAAATTCCATTTTTGCCAAAATGTTGCTAAATACATAGTGTTTCCTTCCTTAGGATTATGCTCTTTAAAACCAAAATTTACATTATCTCTAAATTTAAAACAAATTCATTTTAGACCAAATTAAAAATAACAATAAAGTGAAATTCTTTGACATTTCTTACAGAAGAAATGTCATCTCTTACAGAGATACCTCTGAAGATCTACTCACTTTAAGAATATTTTTATGCAAAATATAAGTTTTGTTGCTTTTATATGTGAAAGAGTAACAAATTCAAGGTCATTAGCGAATAATCATGAATTTATTACTTACCAATCAAATCTCATTAAATATTTCAAAGAATCAAAAGTAAGATTGAACAAGATTTTATTATATTCTTTTAGTGATAAATCAGGGAAGCCAATGATTAACTAATGAGCTTGAGTATATTTTTATTATCATCTCTGGGAAATAGCACCATCTAACCAATCTTACAAAGCCAGGAACAAGACATAGCCCTGTGCATCTCTTGCATGTAACAAATTGCTTCACCCATAAATATGATAAGCAGGAAACTGCATTTACAGATGCATTTGTTATTTTTTCTTGTCTTATGTGTAGAGAAATATCAGTAAATACTTTGATGATCACCACTGTCATGATACCTACCACATATTTTGATTGTTGATGATGTATTAGTCATTGTTTTTGAAACTTAAATTCATCTCATTGACTTGATGCTGCTTATACGTTGCTAAGAAGGGATTTCTGGTGAGGAGTATCTG
Organism: Eubalaena glacialis; assembly: GCF_028564815.1. NCBI lineage: Eukaryota > Metazoa > Chordata > Mammalia > Artiodactyla > Balaenidae > Eubalaena > Eubalaena glacialis. Next base: position 80,261,330 of record NC_083724.1, on the reverse strand, counting down.
ATATCTTTTTACATATCAGAGTAACTATTTAAAATCATGGAATTCAGAGACAATGAATGTCTTGGATACTATTATTTCATATTTTATATTTTATTTATGGTGAAACTGTGGCCCACAGAGATGATACGAGTTGCCAGAGGAAAATGTCTAGAAAATTACAGATTTTAGTTAGAGCTCATTTCCTCTGATGCCTATGTCTGTTTTTTTATTCAACACACTTTTCCCTAATTATATTGAAATATAAGAAACTCATGGTATGCATCTGTATTAGTGTGCCTCTGGATCTGTGTGAATAGGAATAAGTCTTCTTATTCCTTGGTAAGAAGCTCTGTGATGAATGTTAAGGACCAGAAATTCTCAAAGGTGCTTGGAAATGAAGACACTTGCAGAGGGGAAGCAGGTACCAAGAATTACCTTTTGTTTGTGTCTAATGTGGTTTCACAGTAAGTATTAGTCCTCCCAGATAATTCAATTAGGGTGAAGTTTGAGACCAACTGAAAATAGTTTAACAATGGAAGTTTGACAATTTCCTACTTGGTGAATAGAGGAAGAATTTTATTTTATGATGAAATACAGACCATGAGTTATTTACATTGGTACTTCCACTCAGGACTACAGAGACTTTATATATTTAACCTCAATAATCTTATATCTGTATTTTCTTTTTTTCACTCCAAAAATTCCAGTTCTCAATGATTCCAGTATAATTAACCATTTAATTTATCCCACAATACACATAGAGCAGTGTCAGTGTAAAAATACCAACAGTACCACCAACAAAAGAATTACTGAAAAAAGTTGAAGATTTTTCTTTTAATTATTTTTATCCTTAAAGCGTATCCCACTAGGAACTCTTTAGCCGACATGAAATAATCTTTCTATGTGGTTATGCCACTAAGTTAGTACACAGGTTCATTTGTTTAATTTTACTTTCAATATTTAGGGACTGCTTTTTTAATTCAGTTTTGTTGTATAACTATGTAAGACATTTACAGGGTTCTGAAGTCAAATCTACAAAACAAAGTATATTTAGAGAGTGTCAGTTCCTATCTCTATGCTCCCAAGCCTGGTTCTTTTCTCTGCTCTAGGTAACCATTATTTTTAAATTAAAACTTTGATTTATTCCTTTATTAAAAAATAAGCAAATATGTATATGTAGTCACATCTTTTTTTCTATTTTAGATTGCCAGTTACGTATTATATACACTTGAGCTTGTTTTTTTTTAAATTAATATATTCTGGTATACTCATTCAATGGCAGTATATAGGCAGATTTCTTACTGGTTTTTTTTTTTTTTTAATAACAGCTTTACTGAGATATAATTCACATTACATAAAATTCTTTTATAATGTATACTTCAGTGGCTTTTAGTATATTAACAGTTGTGCAACCAACACCACACCACTATCTAACCTCAGAATATTTTCATCACTCCCAAAAAGCAACCCCATATCCATTAGCAGTCACTTCCCATTCACCCGTTATTTCTCATTTCTTCCCATTTGTTTCCCCATTTGCCCGTTCACTTTCTGTCTCTATGAATTTGCTGGTTTTGAGCAATTAATATAAATTGAATGACGTGTTAACGTTGTGACCGGCTTCTTTAACTTAGCATAACCTTTTTGAGGTCCATCTATGTTGTATCAGTACCTTATTCTTTTTTAACTTCCAAATAATATTCCATTTTATGCCTATACCATATTTTGTTTATCCATTCATCCCTTGATGGGCATTTATGGTATTTTCAATTTTCAGTTATTCTGAATAATGCTGCTGTGACATTCAGGTACAAATATATGTATAGATGTGTATTTTCAGTTCCTTGAGTATACTCCTAGGAGTAGAATTGCTGGATCATATTGTATCTTTATGTTTAGCATTTTGAGGAACTGCTAAACATTTTCCAAAGTGGCTGCACCATTTTACAATAAATAGGGTTTCAGTTTCTCTGCATTCTCACTAACACTCATTATTTTATCTTTTTGATCCTACTCATCCTAGTGAGTGTGAAGTGGTTCTTCAACGTGGTTTTAACTTAAATTCAGCTGATAGTTAATGATGTTGGACATAGTTTCATATGCCTGTTGGCCATTTGTATATATTCTTTAAAGAAATGTTTATTCAGATCTTTTGATCATTTTAAAGGGAGTTATTTATCTTTTTATTATTGAGTTGTAAGATTTCTTTATATATTCTGGATACAATTCCATAGTTAGTTTATTTAAAAATATTTTCTTTCATTCTATGAGTTATCTTTTCAGTTTATTGATAGAGTTTTATAGCTTTAGCTCCTATATTTACAACTGTTATCTATTTGGAGTTAATTTTATTGTATTGTGTGAAGTAGGGGTCCAACTTCATTCTTCTGCATGTGGATATTCCGTTATCCCAGCACCATTTGTTGAAAGACTATCCATTAACAATTTTTGAAAAGCTCACTTAGCCTAAGAAGATAGTCTAAGAGACATGCTGAAATGTCTCTGGTGGAATCAGAACTGAGCCCTTTACTGAGCATAGAATGACCTTACGAGTATACTTACTTGTTCCTGATCCTTACTATTAAAGAAAGCAATACCCATGATTGGAGACTAAATGAGACAGTAGGTACATATGAAAGAAGGCTCTGCTAAACTATCTGTTGAATATATTACTACCAAATAAGGCAACTTACATACATTTGCTTAAACATATCTGATTCTAAAGATAGGACTATATACTTTTTCAGAAATTGCAGCGGTACCTTTAAAAACAAGTGCACTGTGTTTTTACTAAAACCACCTTGATGAGTGGAATGCACATTACACAGAAGATTCTAGTATGATAATATAAAATAAACATGATATCCATTTGCCATCTGGTGTGTTGTAAATATATTCTTGTTTACCCTTTTCGGAAGCCCTAAATGAATTTCATAATTGCTTCATTATCTGCAATATGTGATACCTCCATGGCCATTCTGGTGATTATGACACATGGCTTTTTTAACAAAACAAAAAGCAAAATGAAGAGATAGGTGAAGTCATCTAATGAACCTATATGCATTTGTATATAAAGAAAGATGTCTCTTGAAATAATACTGTTCTGAGGTTCCATTGCCGTTTTAAGCAGTGTAAATAATGTCATCTGCTTCAAACATGTAAGTGCTGAGACTACAAAGCATACTTTGCTAAAAATCAAAACAGAGGCAGAGCAGAGTTTAGCGATAAAAGATGATTGGGATGTGTCTCCAATGCAATCTTCCTCTATCTGTTAGCCTTAATTCTACTCTCCTGTCTTTTAGAAAGGATATATAAGTGCATGATAAAATGTAGACCATTGTTGAGAGAGCCACTTGAGCGGTACATTCTCCTTGCTTCATGATAGCCAGTCTCTAAATATATAATCTCTCTAATCACATATGCTTAGGAAGAACTTCACATATAACATACTAACTCTATAACACAGATACTATTTTGGTGCTTGGAGTCCCATATATTCTCAAGGAAACTTTCTGATGGAGCCCTGATGTGTTTGTTCTTGATTCCATTAGGATTCTTTTCAGTTAGTAAACATTTAACAGCAAGTGTGTTTTATGAAACATGCACAGGAATCTTGAGTGAACTCATGATGAGAATTTCTTCCACGCTTACACAGAGCTCCTGAATAATGTGGGAATTTATACACCTTTACCCATGCGTGGATTTATTGTGTGTCCAATGCAATTTGTGTGAGTCCATTAGGGATCTTGGAGTAAAGACACTTTGTTTTGACTCACTTTTCTCCTTTCTCCCTTACTGATTCCATCATATTTTAGTGCAGTTTTTCTCCTCTCTCATGACTGTTTTCTTTTAAAAATTCCCTGCTACCACCCTTGGTCTAGGACCATATCCGGTCATTCCTTTCCTACCAAATTAATTTCCTAGTAGGCATTCATGGCTCCAGTTTCAATACTGAAGAGCAGAAGGGGAAGGATCATGTCTTCAGAACATTTATATTTTAAAATAGGATAGAAAAAGGCATTTGAAGGGGAAGGATTAAAAAAGCGAGAGAGAGGCAAATTTTCTGCAAAGGAAAATATATGTATATATACATGCACATATGCATATATACATACATAAAGTACACAAATCATAAGAGTCCAGCTCAATGGATCTTTGCAGAGTAAACACAGCCAACACCTGGATCATGAGATAATTAGTAGTATGACTTTTGAAACTATGTCAAACTCTATATGTTTATGAAGAATGATTGTTTTGTATCTGGCTTTTTCTGCTCAACCTTTGTGAGATTTGTCAATAATACTATGTGAAGTCATAATTCATCTATTTTAATTTCTGAATAGTATTTCACTGGACAAATATACCACATTTTATTTATCTATTCTACTGTCAGTGGACCTTTTTGGATTGTTTACAGTTTTTAGATATTACTAATAGTCCTACTATGAATACTTACATTTTCTAAGGAGAAAACATATACACCCATTTCTCTTGGGCATTATATTTACTCAGAGTGGAATGCTTAGATCATGAGGCACATTCAGTTTTGAAAATATGCCAAACAATTTTCCAAAGTGGTTGTACTAGCAGCACATGAAAGTTCAAATTTCATCATTAAAAACATTAGGTATAGCACAGGGAGTTATATTCAATATCTAATAATAACCTATTATGGAAAAGAATCTGAAAAATAATACATATATATAACTGAAGCACTTTGCTGCACACATGAAACATTGTAAATCAACTATATTTCAATTAACAATTTTTGAAAATTAAGTATTTTCTACCTTTTTATGTTAGCCATTCTTGTGGATGTGTATTGGTATCTCATTGTGACTTTAATTTTTATTTCCCTTTGATTAATGTATTTGATTATTTTTTCTTAAGTTTATTAACCATTAGGATTGTCACATTTACGAACTATCTGTTGTAGTAGTTAGTATTTTTCTCTATGTAGCTATCAGCTAAATAGCTCTAGTTAGCTACAGTTCTTTAGCATTTGCTAAAAGCATTTGCTTTTGTTGGTTGGTAAGAATTTTTTACACATTATGAATATGAGCCCTTTGCGGGATGTAGTGTTGACCCGTGAACAATGAAATCTGCATATAACTTCATATTCAGCTCTCTGAATCTGAGTTTCTGCATCTGTAGATTCAACCAAAAGCAGATCATGTAGTATCGTAGTAGTATTTACAGAAAAAATTCCGTGTATAA